>NC_133373.1:3708011-3784968 GCF_049309525.1 Garra rufa | reverse complement strand
ATGATGACGACGCGGGCTTGCTTGGAGTCTCAGAGGACGAGGAGGCCATCCCGCTCTCTGGTGTCGCCCAGGTTAATCCCCCCGCGGCCGTTCCCCAGTCTATTCTCCTGGAGGTGTGCGAACGAGCGGCTGCTCGTCTCAACATCGAGTGGCCGGCCCCACAGAGCGCCACCGACCAGGAGAGGGACGTGTATGATGGGAAGGTGCTGGGACCCCCTCCCGGCCCGAGGAAACAGCTTTTTCCCGTCCTTCCAGCGTGCGCTAAGCACATGCGGCACTACTGGACCGATCCGCTTGATTTTAAGCACGGCTTGACGGGTTTAGAGGTAAAGGATATGGCGACTCTCGGCATGGGCGACCCCCCCGCTGTTGAGCCGTCAATCGCCAGACACCTCAACCCCGCTCAGGGCGGGCTGCTCGCCCCCCCTAAGCCGGTGCTGCCAAGCAAGATGGACCGTTTTTCCGCCTCTGTTCACCAAGCGGCCTATAAATCGTCGGCCTTGGCAGTCAGAGCGCTAAACGTGTCCTCCCTTCTCTCCGCTTACCAGGCGGAAAATCTAGATGATTTGGGGCAACAGCTGGACAAAGGATCGCCCTCGCCTACCCTATGGAAGGAGATCCTTATGGTTAACGACCTCGTCCTCCGTAACGCTCGCCAGGCTGTCCAAGCCAGCGGGCGCGCCATGGCGCTTTCTGTGGTGGGGGAGCGCGCTCTCTGGCTCAACCTGTCAGGACTCCCCGACAGTGAGAAGAGGCGCATCGCAGGCGCCCCCGTCGAGCCTGGTCAGGCTCTCTTTGGTCCCGCCGTGGCTATGATGCAGCAGCGGTGTGATGATAAGAAGAAGGAGGACGAGGCTTTCAAATTATGCCTTCCGAGGAAGACAGGTGCGTCGCGCCAGTTGCCCACTGCGCGTGTGCCCAACCCTCCTGTTACGGGGCGAACCCCGCATCAGAGTAGGGAGAGACACCGTAACAAACCTCCTCCGCGGCAGAACAATCCTTCCGCCGCAAAACCCTGGGGTAGGCCGTCTTCTGCTGCAGCTGCAGCTGCGGCCGGGAAACCCCCCAACCCCACCCCCTCCGACTCGAAACGCAAGCGGCCTGCCTGATGTTCACCAGCTGGGGCCGGAGAGCCCGCGTTCGCGAGCCGCAAGCTCTATGGACTCTCTACCTGCCCCGGAGCCTTCGTCCAAAAGACAGAGGCTCTCCCATGGAAGGGCTGGCCACCTTCCACAGCCAGAGTGTTCAGTGGCTGTTATGTGTTATCCCCCCACGTTCAGGGGGTCAGTTGTCAGGGAATGTGCACAAGCACTGTCACCACACAGCACTTTCATTGTTCCCCAGACCAAACAAATAAAGGCTTCGGCCCCAGTGTTCCCCAACACACAAAACACAAAGAACACACTGAAGGAAACGAATCTAATAAATTCGTTTCAGCGAGAGAACATCTCTCCGGTTCCCTGCACGCCGTCCCTAGTCTGTCCGCTAGATGGCGCCATTGCATCACATATGAGCGATCCGGGCGTATTAGCAGCCCAAAGCTGCTCTCCGGTTTGTGTGGGGTCTCTAATGAATCAGGTCGCAGCCTGGCGGTCAGTGTCAGCTCCCGAATGGGTGATTCGTACTATAATGAAGGGGTACAGACTTCAGTTTGCCACAAAGCCCCCTCTTTTCAACGGAGTTATCTCTTCTCACACGGAAGAGAGCTCCGCTCACATTCTGAAAGACGAAATCTCCGCTCTTCTCGAGAAGGGGGCGGTGCAAGTGGTACCACAGCACTCAAGCAGTCAGGGGTTTTACTCCCGTTATTTCCTAGTCCCGAAGAAGGACGGTTCTCTCCGCCCTATTCTGGATCTCAGAGTGTTGAACAAACATCTCAGGAAATACAATTTCAGAATGTTGAGCCACTCCTCTCTTTTAAGATCCGTAAATCACACTGCGTTTTTTACAGTGATCGATCTGAAAGATGCCTTTTTCCACATAAGCATCTATCCTCCACACAGAAAATTCCTTCGTTTCGCCTACCAAGGCGTTTGTTACGAGTTCACAGTTCTTCCTTTCGGGCTCTCACTCAGCCCGAGGACGTTCTGTCTGTGTGTGGAGGCAGGACTCGCTCCGCTGAGAGCAGCGGGACTCAGAATCCTGACGTACATAGACGATTGGCTGATTTTAGCCGATTCGAGAGAGGAAGCGATACAAAGCACTGCCCGTGTGCTCGCTCACATCACAGCGCTCGGCTTCAGAGTGAACGTGAGCAAGAGCAATCTCACTCCTTCGCAGAATGTGATTTTTCTGGGGCTGGAGCTGAACTCTATAACAATGCGCGCACGGCTCTCGCAACAGCGCACTCTCTCTCTTCTGAAATGCCTCTCGCTTTTCAGAGAAGGGGCGAGGGTACAGTATCGCACATGTCTCAGACTACAGGGTCTTATGGCTTCGGCTGTCCATGTCCTGCCTTTAGGCCTGCTGAGAATGAGGGCGTTCATGAAGTGGGTTTTATCTCTTCATCTCAGCCCATTACGCGATCTCTGCCGCTCTGTCTCGGTGACGCGCGCTTGCACTGCAGCGCTGCGCCACTGGAGGAATGTGGAGTTTTACGCTCATGGAACTCCCCTCGGGGCAATCATGATGCGCAAAGTTGTGACGACAGATGCCTCCTTAACAGGGTGGGGTGCCACACAGGAGGGCAGAACAGTGAACGGTGTGTGGCCAAACACACTTCACTCAGCCCACATAAATTATTTGGAGCTCCTCACGGTTTGGAAAGCTCTGAATCACTTTCTGCCCCGCCTGCAAGGGCATCACGTGCTGGTGCGTTGCGACAACACCACAGCCGTGGCTTATATCAACCGTCAAGGGGGGATGCGCTCTTCAAAGCTCCATGCTCTAGCTCACAGGCTGTTAGTATGGAGCAGGCGACACTTCCTGTCGTTACGGGCGACTCACGTCCCAGGCGTTCTGAACAGAGGAGCAGACCTTCTATCGAGGGGGAACCCACTCTATGGGGATTGGCGCCTCCACCCTCAGATAGTGGGGCTACTGTGGAGGAGATTCGGTCAGGCGACCGTCGATCTCTTCGCCTCGCACGAAAACGCCCAGTGCCCTATGTTCTTCTCGCTACGGGACGAGGACGCCCCCCTCGGCGTGGACGCACTGGCCCATCCATGGCCCAAAGTGCTTCTCTACGCATTTCCTCCGCTATCGTTAATAGCGCCCACTCTGGCCAGGGTGAAAGAACGGAGCCTGACGCTCATTCTGATAGCACCCAGATGGCCCAAATCTCCATGGCTGGCACAGATAATTCCTCTTCTGTATGCACAGCCGTGGCCACTCCCGCTACGCACAGACCTCCTGTCTCAAGCGAACGGGGAGATCTACCATCCCCACCCAGACAGGGTGGCTCTATGGGCCTGGCCCGTGAGAGGGCGAACTTAAACACGTTGGGGCTCCCCCCACGTGTTGTCGCTACCATTCAGAATGCCAGAGCCTCCTCCACACGCTCTCTTTACAACTGCAAGTGGCGTGTTTTTGAGCAGTGGTGCGATGAGCGCCAGCTGATAGCGTATCAGTGCTCATTCACTGCTATTTTGAGCTTTTTGCAAGACCTTATCGATGGTGGAAGATCTTTTTCCACTATTAAGGTTTACTTGGCGGCTATCGCCGCATGTCATGTTGGGTTCGATGGCACGACAGTGGGGCAACACCCCCTCATTCGTAGATTTATGAAAGGCGCCCGCCGCTCCCTTCCAGTCACTAAAAAAGTGATTCCAGAATGGGACCTCTCCATGGTGCTGGGGGTCTTGTCTCAATACCCTTTTGAACCGCTGGGAGACATTTCTCTTAAGCTTCTGTCTCTTAAGACAGCTCTGCTCCTGGCACTGGCATCAGCCAAACGTGTCAGTGACTTGCATGCACTCTCAGTCCATTCCTCATGCACTAAATTCTCCATCAATGGAGATAAGGTCTTTCTAAGGCCTAACCCAGCCTTTATGCCAAAATGCTTCCCAGCATTTGCGTGTGAGGTGATTCAGCTTTCCGCTTTTCATCCTCCTCCTTTCTCCTCTTCAGAGGATAAGAGGCTGAACGCTTTATGTCCTGTTCGCTCTTTACGGGTTTACATTGACAGGACCAGCGCTTTCAGAAGGAGCGACCAGCTCTTCATTTCTTGGGCCCCCCCTAACACAGGGAATCCCATTTCTAAGCAACGCCTCTCTCATTGGCTTGTGGAAGCCATCTCCTTGGCATATGAATCTAAGGGAGTGCGTCCTCCAGAGGGCCTCAGAGCTCACTCCACTAGAGGCGTGGCAGCCTCCTGGGCTCTGTTTAACGGGGTTTCCTTGCAGGACATTTGTGCCGCTGCAAGCTGGGCCTCACCACATACATTTGTCAGTTACTACCGGCTGGATGTCACCCAGACCCCGGTAGCTCATTCTGTTTTAGGTGTGGGTTCTTCGTTGGGTTGCGCCCTCGGACCCTTAACACCTTAGGCTTGAGTGGTCCAACTCAGCTTATTCATGTTTCTAAGCAAGTCATCTGCCCCCCCCCCCCCTCCCACATCTTTATTATGTGTGCATATATTATTATTAATATATCAGCATGAGGTGTGTGGCCTTATTATGTGCATGTTACCACAGTTCATTCTTGCACGGCTGGTATTCATGCTCATTATGGGGGTCTGATCCTTGGTGACGTGTCAAGCACCGCCTCTCCAGGTGACCGTCCTCTGGCTTACAGGGCCTCACTGTGGGTGTATTGGGCAACCGGGGAGCTGTCCATATCTCCCATAGGTGGATCTCGAACACGAGATGATGAAAGAGAACAATAGGTTACTGTCGTAACCCCGGTTCTCTGAAACATCGAGTGGAGAGATCCACCAAGTTTGCCCCGCTTGCTGCGAGAAGCGAATATGCTCACTGAGGAAAGGTAGCGCGTGCATTGGTTTTATTCGCCCGGTAAGGGGTGGTCCCTTACCTGCCAGTGGGCACGCGCTCCTGTCTGTCAAGCCAGACTTGGTGCAATTGGATGCTTCTGCAGAGGTCAGGTACGGATGCCCTTCCCATAGGTGGATCTCTCCACTCGATGTTTCAGAGAACCGGGGTTACGACAGTAACCTATTGTTTCTTGCACAGACCGATCATTATGTGTTTTAAGACCTTAATGTATCGTCACGAGCCACAGGGTTTAATTTGGTTTTGTCTGTGTATGTTGTTTTTACTCTTAATGATTTGTTAAACATTGACTGCTATTATATGACTAACAGACTGCAAGAGTTCGAATTAAAAATCTTTGTTTGTGTTCTACTGAAGAAACAAAGTCACCTACATTTTGGATGCCCTGGGGGTAAGCAGATAAACATCAAACTTTCATTTTTGGGTGAACTATCCCTTTAAGATATTTTGGATGAAAACCGAGAGGTATGAAAGACCTCTTCAATAGTCCATCTGCCATCAGTGGTTCAACCATAATTTTAAGAAGTTACACGAATACATTTTGTACGCAAAGAAAACAAAAATACCCACTTTATTCAACAACTCGGCTGTATCCGAAATCGCCCCCTATACCCTATTCACTATTCCCTACTTTAGTCCACTCATACAGTCCACTTGAAGGAGTGAATGAAAACGAGTGAGTGAATTCGGACACTAAGTGCACCGGAAGGACTGCCGCTTTTGCATATTTTGTTTACTGTTCAATAATCATTTGAAATGGGCAGCTCCAGTCACGGAAATTATGTATAAACCCTAGTTAAACAATTTAAGAATCAATTCACAACAAACTTGTACCTGTGTTGTACGCTGCATTACGGCGTAAACGAGCACGTTGTAAAATGAACAGATGGATGATTCAGCTGCAGGCGCCATCTTCTGGTGAGACGTGGGTCAGGAATTCAAGCGGCGCGCGACTCTCACAGTGCATTATGGGTTATCTCTAGCTTTTGAGTGTTCATCGGTTGTACACTCGTTTTTGCGGTGCATTGTGGGATTGAATGAGTGCACTCGAAATCGTCCACTATGGTTTCAAACACCACTTAAAATGGCTGTCCCCTCGAATAGTTCCCTATTTGAGGGTAAAGGGGGAGATTTCGGATACAGCCCTTGGCAATAGTGAAGAGGCCGAAAACAATCTTTACTTGTCCCATTCTTGGTGACCCTCGTTTCAGCCAATAGTTCAGTAAACAGCTGTTTTTTTTTTTATTTGGAATTTACATGACAATAATTAATTATGGTAAGTTTAAGCGATTTTATGTTTAAGCGTTTTTGCTTCGAACATTTACCAGAGATGTTGAGTAAAATATACTTGTTGACATGTGACTCACAAATGCTCATTATTAGATTTACTATACTGCCCTCCAAAGGCAAAGTGCAGTAACTATGCATTTGGTCAAAATTGAGTTAAGGCTTAAAATGGACTTTGTGACAACTGTTTTGTCTTGTGGCAAAGTCTCCTGGTTAAATTTTGTCCCAGAGAAATTAGAGTGTTTCAAAGAAACAATGGTGGAACTTGTTTGACTAGCTGGCGTAAAACTTTAAAGGCATTTTTCTCAGTTTTAGTATTGCTGTAGTTACTGCATTTTGCCTTTGGAGGGCAGTATATTTTACATACAGTTGCAATACAGACACAAATATTTTTTCATTCTTCAGCGGTTACCACTTTGAATCAGGTGGCTTTTTGTACATTTATATTCTCAAAATGCAAGGTTCATAAGCTCTATTGCTAGTTTAGACAGTGAATTCTATGGTTAAATTGAATGAACCCTGTTTTCAAGCATGTTTAGCATTGACATTAACATACTCAGGGAGCTCTAATGTGTCATTCTGTGCATGAGCTGTTGTAGATGAGGTTTTAACACAGACAGCATCAGAACATGACACTTCATCCTGGAGAAAGAGCAAAAAGATTGTGTTTACACCTAGAATGCAAACAGCATTGCATATAAGCATATATGTCAAATGACATTTGACAGTTCATCAGACATTTAACATCTATCAATATGTCATGTTTTGAAAATGATTGTATGTATAATTTCAAGTAACAAGTGATTGTAAATGATAAATTGCTGAAATCAAAGTTGTGCTATTATGGTGTTTGTATACCTTTCCATATCTAGAAGATAATGCCAGAAATGCCAGTAACAGCACTACAGGAAACACAGTCACTAAAATGTAAATATCTGTGGAGAAACACACAGAGCAGTTGACATAACATGTTCATGAGGGAAAAAACATTATAGTAAAGCATATTGTATAATGAAAAGCAAACCAAGACTTACATTGTGGTGTGTGATGGGATTGTTGAAGTGGTGGAAGTTCTTGTGTTTGGTGTGACGGTTGATGTGTTGTTAAACTAATAATATGGACACGTGGTTTCTCTGTTCAGAAGACAATATTTGTCAATGATGATATAACACTGGAACAGCAAAACATACTGTATCATCAAAAGTATTTGAAACAAAGTTAACCGTAATGATACCAACAGAAATAGAAGAAAACTACCTTCAGCATGAAGTACAGTAAGTCTGAAGGAGACTACTTGTAGAGACGAAACAATACACTGATAGACTCCTCGGTCGTCTGTGGTCAGTGCTGATATTTGTAGAGAAAGATTTCCTGGAGTGTTTGGATTGAACAGTTTGACTCTGTTCTTGTAACTCTCAATCTGTTCATTTGGGTAAATTTGCTTATATTTATTTCCAATAAAAAATATCCATTGTATGTGTTCAGGTTTAGCCAGTAGTTCAGTGCAGGAGCAGGGCAGAACCACAGACCCTCCTGAATATCCAGTCACATAAAACATCCAGCTGTTCTGAACCAAATTACACCCTGAAAACATTATACAAATCATTTTTTTAAATATTTATTTTAAACTGCAGTAAAAAAAAAAGCTTTGCTAAAATAATTTAAAATTTGTTAAAATGTAAAGATATTGTGTTGTCCAAATTTTCACGTACCTTTAACTTCTAAGCGAACATATGTAAAAGTATTTGGTTCAGTCTTACAGCTGTAGTAGCCCTGGTCATTCATTCTGAGGTCAGAAATGAGAAGAGACAGATTTGTTGGAGAACGTTCATGAAACAGCACACTTCTGCCACTGTATTTCTCATCTTCAAATACTGGAATCCATTGATTTCCCTTCGCAAACTCCCAGGTAAATGTTGTAGACTGAGGATCAGCACAGGAGCAGGGCAGCACAACTGAACCACCTGTGTATCCTGTTACTATTACTGTCGGCTTCTCATCTGACACAACACAGCCTGCAATAGAGTTTATTTATAATAACCAGGAAGAGTAAAAGCTGAAAAGATCCCTTCTTGTCATTTTGTTGTTGCTTTTTTCAAACAGAGAGCCACCTTTCTGATTAATCACAAAACAGCTAAAATGTCCATTTTATCTTCATTTGGATCAAACATGCATTTCAGTTTGAATGTCTCTTAAATTGCAAAGCTATGCCGATCTAAACACAGTCTGTATTAATAAAAAATAAAATTATCGATACCGGCCATCAAACTATTATTATTATTAATAATGATTATTTGTACAGTTTTAAACTAGATCTATATAACTGATCTCACATTGACTTCTCTTAAATAAATCAAAATCTAAACTCACCTGTGGTGAAATGAAGCATAAGGAAGAAAAGATAAAAACGGTCCCTCATGGTTGGTTTCTCTCAGTCTGTCAGAAGTGTCTTAATTCTTTGTTTCCCTTAACTGGTACTTCTTAGAAACTACCGCTTCCTGTTTCTTTTCTTACTGTAACCTAATGCATCTTTTCCTATTTGTGACCCTGGACTACAAAACCAGTTATAAGGGTCTTTTTTAATTGAGATTTATACACACCTCTTTAAAAAAAAAAAACATTACAAATCTTACTGATCCCAAGCTTTTGAAAGACAGCATATGTTGCAATACACAGTCACTTACACTGTAGGAGGACATGGACCCACTTAGAGGAGGCTCAAGCAGCAAGGAATCTGAAGTCCTTTCCTCTTCCTCTCTGGACTTGTACAGGGTTTCAGGGTCCATCCGCAAGGGTGTTTCAGGAAGTTTCCCCGGAGCGGCGATCTCCTCCTGAGTGGTCTCTGCATGTTTGAGGAGATAGTGGCTGGTGGTGTTAAGCACTTGGTCTTCAACTGTAAAGACAGAAAATTACTCACTGAAACCTTTCCAGTTAAAACATCGAACGAGAGGCATTTGACTCCACAAATCTACCTGTATGAGGTATGGACGCATTAGTCACAAAGACATCGCTCTCTCTTGGGATGCCTGAGAACTTGCTTCTTGATGAAGAGTGCATCCTGATCACCTGCGAGATGATCTCAAAGCTCTGGTTCCACAGGATCTCCACCTCATATGCGTTTGGCTGCTGGACTTTGGATTAAAGCTGGGTCATTCCGTGTCAAAAGATAGATATTTATAGATATGAAAGCCAAAATATTAAATGTCATTGATGAATATTTACTGAGTTATCCACTATTTTGTAGAGGGAGGTCAAAACGACAATTTTCACCTTAGATTTAGAGTCAAGTTACAGGGGGGTAAAAATGACTTCAGAAAGATTGCAACATCATTATCTTACTTTTAGACAGAGATTGGTAGCTCTATTAGTAAAATCTGTTGACTTTAGCAATCTTTGTTGCATTATGTGCCAATGGTGGCCAATCAAAAATGGGGAAATGGCACTTTTCAAGTTTTACTCGAAAGTTTGCATGCTTGTAACTCAAGAAGTATTAAAGATATTTAAATTCCCTTTTAGATATCGGGTCGTAACAAACTTTTCTTTTGGCATCTTTATTTTTAATGCTTTATGAGATTCGGTTCCAGAGATATTTAAATTTCAATATGGCTCCAGGATAAATCGTTACAATTTACACATTTTCAGTGGTCAAAAACCAATTATGGGTCAGTTTAAAAAAATATAATTCTTTTTTTCTTTTAAAGATGAATGTCTGAAGAACAAATAATGTTAAAACTAGAGATGCATTTTGTTACTTTCCGTCAAGAAACTGCTTTGAATATGCCATAAATATGATTTTTCCAAGGTTTGTGTGCCTATAACTCTAGCAGTGTTAAAGATATCACAATATGATTTTAGATTCCAGTTCTTCATAAACATTGCTTTTACAGTCTTAATTTTCAAGGCCCTACATTGTTTAGTCCCAGAGATATGGGCATCTCAAAGTGGCTCCATGTGCAAATTGTTGAATTTTACCTATTTTCAGTGGTTGAAAACTAAATGTTGGTCACTTTGTATATAGCTGATACTTATTTTATTTAAATAACAATGTCTGAAGAAGAAATTTCCTTCTATCAAAACAATTGCAAACATACCAGTTTGAGTCTCATAAATATTATTTTTCCAAAATGTGTGTGCCTGTAACTCAAGTAATATTAAAGTTATCTTAATATGACTTTAAATTCTGGTTCTTAAGAAACTTTTCTTTTGGAATCTTAATTTTTAAGGCCCTGTATGGTTTAATCCCAGAAATATCAAGATCTCAGTGGAGCCCCAAATTTAGTATCCTACAGTAGTATCCTTCAGCTGTCAGTCATCCTTTTTAGAGTAACGATTAATACCTTTTCATCTGCCAGCTGGAATATTTAATATTGCCTTTAAAGTTGTTCAAATTAGTTCTTAGCAATGCATATTACTAATCAGATTTTACTTTGTGATATATTTACGGTAGAAAATTTAAAAAATATCTTCATGGAATATGATCTTTACTTAACATCCTAATGATTTTTGGCATATAAATTGTGTTTAATGCAATGTAGGCATCATAACAAAGTTTGTGTATACATTATTATGATATTATACACTCAATTTAATAGGCCAGGTTTAAAAGGCAGCGCTCAGTATTATACAATATGTAACTGTTTCAATCATCTCTATCCACCAGGAGGTCTTCGGAGCTCTGTAAAGCCAGGTTTACACTGATCTTTGCTGGAAAGTTCTATGTGAAAATCAGTGAACTGCAATTGACATTACATGTTTCACGCTGCCACAAGCAAGATATGATTGTCTTGAAGTGGCAGAAGTGAAAATATGCAGATGAAATGAAAAACACTTCATTTCTGGGAACAAATGCTCATCGTGCTCAAACACATGCAACACATACAGTGCCTTGCGAAACTATCCATACCCCTTAAATTTCATCACATTTTGTTATGTTGCTGCCTCATGTTAAACTGCTTTAAATGATTTTTTGTCCACATCAATCTACACTCGACACATTATAATGGCAAAGCAAAAAAACAGCTTTTTAACATCGTTGTTATTAAAAATGAAAAACCTAAATTATTCCATTGCATAAGTATTCATACTCTCATCTGACACAGTTGAAATTCATATCATTTGTAGATGTAACTACACTTCAAGGGAAGTTAATCTGTGGCAAATTCACTTCAATTGGTTGAAAAGGCTGAAAATACATATCAGAGCAAAAACCAAGCCCTGAGGTAAAAAAAAAAAAAAACTGTCTGTAGAAATCAGAGACAGGATTGCATCAAGCCACAGATCTGGGGAAGAGTTCAGAAAAAAATCTGTTGGATTGAAACTGAACAATTGATGAAGAATGGCTTTGGCTGGAGTGGTGACCAAGAACCTGATGGCCACTCTAGTTGAGCTCCATGATCATATATGTGACCCTGGACCACAAAACCAGTCATAAGGTTAAATTTGACAAAACTGAGATTTATACATCATATGAACGCTATAAGCTTTCTATTGATGTATGGTTTGTTAGGATAGGACAATATTTGGCTGAGATACATCTATTTGAAATCTGAAATCTGAGGATGCAAAAAAATCAAAAAGACTGAGAAAATCACCTTTAAAGTTGTCCAAATTAGGTTCTTAACAATGCATATTACAAATCATAAATTACATTTTGATATGTTTACAGTAGGAATTTTACAAAAAATCTTCATGGAACATGAACTTTACTTAATTTCTTAATGATTTTTGGCATAAAAGAAAAATCAAAAATTTTGACCCATGCAATGTATTTTTGGCTATTGCTACAAATATACCCCAGCGACTTAAGACTGGTTTTGTGGTCCAGGGTCACATATGTCCTACACAAGGGCAAACATCACTGCAATACTTCACCAATCTGGACCTTAATGGTGTTGTGGCAAGATTCAATCCTCTCCTCAGTGAAGACACGTGAAAAAACATTGGAATTGGCAAAGGCCTGTTATACTGTGAGAAACAAGATTCTCTGTCCTGATGAACCTCAATTCAAAGCATCATGTTTGAAGGCAACCAGACACTTCTCATAACCTGCAGAGTACCATCCCAAAAGGCTGTAGTAAAAGTAAAGCTCAATGCACCAAAATATTGAGAGAGACTTAATGAAAACCCAGAGCAGGGGCAAAAGGTTCACCTTCCAACAGGACAATGACCCTAAACACACAGCAAGAGTGACTTATAGACAACTCTGTGAATGTGCTTGAGTGGTCCAGCCAGAGCCTGGTCTTAATTTGCAGAATATATTTTGCAAAGTTAAATTTTATGGGATAAAAATCACTTTGACATTTTGTAGCCTGTATGTTCTTTTTTTAATATAATAAAAATGTAAATAAACACTACCTGTTAAAAGATTTTTAATGTTTTCTAAAGAAGTTTCTTCTGCTTACCAAGCATGCATTTATTTGATCCAAAGTACAGCAAAAACTGTACAATTTTGAAATATTTTTTACTATTTAAAATAACTACTTTCTATTTGAATATATTTTAAAATGTAATTCATTCCTGTGATTTCAAAGCTGATTTTTTAGCATCACATGATCCTTCAGAGATCATTCTGATATTCTGATTTGCTTCATTTATTATTATTATTATGTTGAAAAAGCTGTGTAGATTTTTTCAGGTTTCTTTGATGAATAAAAAGTTCCGAAAAACAGCATTTGTCTGAAATAGAAATCTTTTGTAACATTATAAATGTCTTTATCATTACTTTATGATAAATTTAAAGCATCCTTGCTAAAGAAATGTATTGATTTCTATCATTTATTTCCTAATTAAAAAAGTACTCAACTGTTTTA
Organism: Garra rufa; assembly: GCF_049309525.1. Lineage (NCBI taxonomy): Eukaryota > Metazoa > Chordata > Actinopteri > Cypriniformes > Cyprinidae > Garra > Garra rufa. Next base: position 3,771,923 of record NC_133373.1, on the reverse strand, counting down.
AATATTGATAATAATAAGATTTTTTTCTTGAACAGCAAATCAGCATATTAGAATGATTTTAGAAAGATCATGACTTGAGTAAAGATGCTGAAAATTCAGTTTTGATTACAGGAATAAATTACATTTTAGAAAAAAAAAAATCAAATAGAAAGCAGTTATTTTAAATAGTAAAAATATTTCTGAATTTGACTGTTTTTGCTTTATTTGAATCAAATAAATGCAGGCTTGGTGAGCAGAAGAGACGTCTTTAAAAAACATTAAAAAACTTACTATTCAAAAACTTTGACTGGTAGTGTAAATATATATATATGTCCCATGTTTGTTGCTTGACTATTTAAACTACACATTAACTCTGTATTATAGTTTTAATCAATAAAATTGCTTTTAATTAAAAAATGAATTGAAATGTCGTAACAGTGAAAGCGCAAAACTGTATGCCTTACCTAAATAACTATTCAAAGGGATTCATCTGACAAAAAAAGGACTAAAAATGTATAATTATATTAAGCTTCCTGTAGTACTCCTAATATCCAATAGGTGGCTCAAAACTCTCAACAACAAAACTACGTTACGTCAAATTACGTAATGACGCGCAGAGCGTCATGCGCGCATTTTAATTCACGTATTGTTGATATCTAGCGTTGTTAAAAAATGGCGTCTAAATGGAAAATACATTTATCGGTGGTTTATTTAAGCATCTTGTGTGTCCTGGCAAATGCACAGTCGAAACAAATAGCCACGGTGGGTGACATTACATATATTATGAAGTAGTTTAATGTCTTTCTGATCCATTCACGTGTAACGTTAGCAGTATACACAGTCTTAGCATAGATATATCCGCCAAGTGAATATACATTTATTTGTTTTTTTTAAGACGCTTACACTATGTTATGATTGACACCTTTAAAGAAATCGTCGGTTTAATATTCACGGTTCACGGTTCACGAAAACCTCAGCTCAGGAGGACAGTCAAGTCAGAATCATGTAAACAATATGTTCGTCAATATTGTGTCTGTGGTTTGTTTGTTTGACAGGGAACGGTTGTGTTAAATGTGACAGCGGTTAGTGAAACTAACCAGACTAAATACAGTGTACAGGTAAGATAATAACTCGTGGAATAATTACACTAGTCATTTTGGAAATGGTGTATTGTTTTGTAAAGGATTGGTTGTTTAAAATGATGTCTCATCCCTTCTTTCAGCTAAATTTAAATGTAGGTGTTTTGGACAATGAAACATTCATTAATGGAGCTCCTCTCAAGCCTTCAGGAGTCACAAGAATGACATGTCCTGCTCTATTGTGTATGTATGTTTGTTTTCTTTCTTTTCTAAATGTGTTAGTTAAATTTATTCCTGCGTTTTAACGTCTGATGAACTAACAATGAAAAATACATTATGATATTTCATGTTCATTTCCACGTTTGTGACCCTGGACCACAGAAATCAAGATTTATGTTTCATCTGGAAGCTGAATAAATAAGCTTCCCATTGATGTATGGCTTGTTAGGATAAATCTAAATATTTGGCTGAGATACAGCTATTTGAAAATCTGAAATTTGAGGGTGCAAAAAAATCAAAATACTAAGAAAATGGGCTTTAAAGTTGTCCAAATGAAGTTCTTAGCAATGCATACTACTAATCAAAAATTAAGTTTAGGTATATTTACAGTAGGACATTTACAAAATATCTTCATTGGAACATGATTTTTACTTAATATCCTAATGATTTTTGAACCAAACAGAACTTGAACCTGGTTATTGCTGCTAAAAATGATCAATTACTGTCGTGTTTTGGGCTGTACTAATCAATCAGACCGGGAAAAACATTTGGAGTTCTATAGTCTGTCAAAAGTTATAACAAATCAAGGAGAAGAGTGCAAAAAACTGTCTGAGCACTGCAGCAAAAAGGCGTTTATGGTTGGCCAAACTGAGGTTTTCCAAGGCAAATATCTTGTCAACATTCATGTTTGTTCTGATTGTTTCCGTAGGTGAAATATTAGACTAATATTTTAATGAATACTGCTCATACCTATCTTTACCACCTATTAACTTTACTTTAATTTGTCAAACTATTGCGCTCTTTCCTGCTTACTAAGTCCTTCTCTATGTGATTTGGCAGCTTCCACACATTTTATTAATGGCCTTTACAGCATAAATTAGCAGAACAACGTATTCAGTAGTACTTTAAGCATGCAATGTTGTTTACATGCGAGTATCTCCAATATGTCCGTGCATCCGGGTAACTGACCAAATCATAATGCAAGTGCAAACCTTCTATAATCCACAAGTAATCCATAAGACTCCAGTTTGTTGTTTAGTAGTTTATGAGTCTTGTTTCCATTGTTTTCAGTTTTTAAATGGTCATGGATTAATATGATGTTTTTATCAGCTGTTTGAACTCATTCACTTCAGAGGATCCATTGGTGTGCAAGTGTTGCAATGCTAAATTTTTACAAAACTGTTCTGATGAAGAAACAAACTCCATATCTTGGATGGCTTAAGAGTGATTACATTTGAATTTTGGGTGAAAGCTGTAAGCAACAGAAAGTTATTGTAAAATGTTCCTTTTTTCTTTGATTTGGCAGTGGATGGCTCTAATGTGAGCTCTAGTAATCCAGCGGATGGGTTGGTCAGCAGTGAGCTGAGGCTGATGGCGACACAGTCATATGTTCAGAGTGTTGCTGGAAAGCAGCTTCTGTTACTCTTCCTAAATCAGGAGATAATCCAGCTGGCAGATGAAAAGGTAATAATCATTACTCTATAAATGATGACTGACAGCTGAAGAATACTAGCATACTAAATATGGAGCTCCACTGTGATCTCAATATCAATATCTCTGGGATTAAACCATACAGGGCCTTAAAAATTAAGATTCCAAAAGAAAAGTTTCTTAAGAACCAAAATGTAAAGTCATATTAAGATAACTTTAATATTACTTAAGTTACAGGCACACACATTTTGGAAAAAGAATATTTATGAATTGTTTTGATAGAAAAAATAAGATACAATTCTTATTTCAACATTATTTCTTCTTCAGACATAAATAAAAATAAGTATCAGCTGTATACAGAGTGACCAACATTTGGTTTTCTATCACTGAAAATGGGTAAAATTCAACAATTTGGACATGGACCCTCATTTAGGTCCCCATATCTCTAGGACTAAACAATGTAGAGCCTTGGAAATTAAGACTGTAAAGGGAATGTATATGAATAACTATAATCTAAAATCATATTTTGATATTTTTAATGCTGCTTGAGTTATAGGCACTCAAACCTTGGAAAAAGCACATTTATGGCACGCGGGTACACAATGCAGTTGTCTTGACCGAAAGAAACAAGATTAATCTATAGTTTTAACATAATTTTTTTCTTCAGACATTCGTTTTTAAAAGAAAAAAGTATTATATTTTTTTCAAACTGACCCACATTTGGTTTTTGACCACTGAAAATGTGTAAATTGTAACGATTTATCCTGGAGCCATATTGAAATTCCAATATCTCTGAAACCGAATCTCATAAAGCGTTAAAAATAAAGATGCCAAAAGGAAAGTTTGTTAAGACCCGATATCTAAAAGGGAATTTAAATATATTTAATACTTCTTGAGTTATAAGCATGCAAACTTTAGAGAAAAACTTGAAAAGTGCTGTTTCCCCATTTTTGATTGGCCACCATTGGCACATAATGCAACAAAGATTGCTAAAGTCAACAGATTTTACTAATAGAGCTACCAATCTCTGTCTAAAAGTAAGATAATGATGTTGCAATCTTTCTGAAGTCATTTTTACCCCCCTGTAACTTGACTCTAAATCTAAGGTGAAAATTGCCATTTTGTCCATTTTGACAAAATCGTGGATTACTCAGTAAATATTCATCAGTAACATTTAATATTTTGGCTTTCATCACTATAAATATCTATCTTTTGATGTGGAATGACCCAGCTTTAATCCAAAGTACTTAATGTCATACATTTTGTAGGTCCAGCAGCCAAACACATATGAGGTGGAGATCCTGTGGAACCAGAGCTTTGAGATCATCTCGCAGGTGATCAGGATGCACTCTTCATCAAGAAGCAAGTTCTCAGGCATCCCAAGAGAGAGCGATGTCTTTGTGACTAATGCGTCCATACCTCATACAGGTAGATTTGTGGAGTAAAATGCCTCTCGTTCGATGTTTTAACTGGAAAGGTTTCAGTGAGTAATTTTCTGTCTTTACAGTTGAAGACCAAGTGCTTAACACCACCAGCCACTATCTCCTCAAACATGCAGAGACCACTCAGGAGGAGATCGCCGCTCCGGGGAAACTTCCTGAAACACCCTTGCGGATGGACCCTGAAACCCTGTACAAGTCCAGAGAGGAAGAGGAAAGGACTTCAGATTCCTTGCTGCTTGAGCCTCCCCTAAGTGGGTCCATGTCCTCCTACAGTGTAAGTGACTGTGTACTGCAACATATGCTGTCTTTCAAAAGCTTGGGATCAGTAAGATTTGTAATGTTTTTTTAAAGAAGTCTTTCAAGGCTGCATTTATTTGATCAAAAAAAAAAAAAGAAAAAACTGTAATGTTGTGAAAACTGTTGCCATTTGAAATACCAGCTTTGTGTTTAATGTACTTTAAAATCTAATTTATTCCTGTGATGCAACGCTGAATTTTCAGCATCATTGTCTGATCCTTCAGAAATCATTCTAAAATGCTGATTTATTATCAATGTTGCAAACACCTGAGATTCTTTTTCAGGATTTGTTTTTTTGATGAATAAAAAGTTAAAAAGAACCAACATTTGAATTTTTTTCTAACAATATAAGACTTTACTATATCTTTTTTCATCAACAGAAATAAAAGCTGAATAAAAGTATTAATTAATTAATTTATTTTTAAAAAGAAGACGATTTAATGACCCTAGAGTTTTGAACAATAGTGTATGTTGTTAGAAAGGATTTCCATTTTAAATAAATGCTGTGCTTTTTAAGATTTTATTCATCAAATAATCCTGAAAAATGTATCGCAGGTTTAAAAGATATTAAGCTATTTCCAACATGGATAATAAATCGGCATATTAGAATGATTTCTGAAGGATCATGTGACACTGAAGACTGGAGTAATGATGCTGAAAATTCAGCTTTGCATCACAGAAATAAATGAGATTTTAAAGTATATTAAAATAGAAAAATATTATTTTAAATTCCAGTAATATTTCACAATATTACTATGTTTTTGATCAAATAAATGTTGCCTTTATGTGCAGAAGAGACATCTTTTATATAGTATAGCATTTTATATAATATATTTAACTATAACACAATATACTATGTAAAAGGAGTCTATGAAATATAAAAAAATAAAAACAAAAATAATCTAATTATTTAATTATATTAATTATAATCATAAATAATAAATATATTTTAAAAATAATATAAAGACATTTATGTGGTTACAAAATAATCTTTTTTTGGAACTTTGTATTCAGTAAAGAATCTAGAAAAAAGTCAAGTTTCCACAAAAATATTAAGCAGCATATCTGTTTTCAATATTAATGTTAATAAATGTTGCTTGAACAGCAAATCAGCATATTAGAATGATCATGTGACACTGAAGACTGGAGTAATGATGCTGACACTTCAGCATCGCTATTACGGGAATACATTTTAAAATATATTCAAATAGAAGAGTTATTTTAAATTGTAAATTTTTTTTTTGCAGTTTTTCTTTTTTTTTTTTTTACTGTTATTTATTAAATAAATGCAGCTTTGATGAGCACATGAGACCTACAACATAGTAAAAAAACATACTGTCCCCAATTTTTTAAATGTGTATATAATTAAGAATGCAATTTAATGTATACATGTATAATGTTACTCAGGATATCCTTAATTTCCTAATTTTCCTCATGTCATTTTATTGTGTTTGTGTGCAGGTGGCGTGTCAGTGGGTCGAAGGACTGAGAGATAAACTGAGGCGCTTCTGGTCTGATTCTGTCCCGCTCTTCTTATTGATCATGTGGGTGGTGGTGGTTGGTGTTGCAGGTTCAGCTGTCATCATTAAGATCCTGGATTTTGTGTTTCCATCCTGTGAACAAAGGTACAACCCTGCACCACCCTGTTAATGTGCTTCTCAACAGGCCCTGTATTAAATGCATGGCTATTTGGTACTACAGACATAAACGCAGTGGCATACAGCTGTTTAAATAATACATTATATTGCCAAAAGTACTGCCAAAACAGGTTTAACTACTTTAGTCATTTCCATGAGTACAAATCTTAATATTTAAGCATATAATGATATTTTAGGAAATTGTGTGCTTCTAATTGTATAGCAACAGTTTGAACACAACCCTTTATATTCTAACATGACAGTGCATCTGTGTATAAAGCAAGGTTCAAACAGAAATGATTGAAAGAACTTGACTGTTTTGCATAAAGCAAAGTCCTAATCCCAGTTAAACACCTCTGGTGTGACTTTAAATGCAGACCTTGAGCCAAAAACTCATCACCAAACACCAATGACTTGTACATACGGGTATAGTCATTTTAGACCAAAATGGTTGCAACAAAGATGGAAATACAATTTTTAAATGCATGAATTATGCTTTTGTCTTTGTTGCCACAGTTTTGAAGTGCCTTTTTCTGTTTTAAAGAAGGAGGTGTCCCAATACTTTTGTCTATATAGTGTATGTACAAGTCATTGGTGGCTCAAGGTCTGCATTTAAAGTCACACCAGAGTGGTTCAACTGGGATTAGGATTTGGCTTTATACAGACAAGTCAAGTTTTGCCACACTGACTGAGCAATCATTTCTCTATGAACCTTGCCTTATACACAGAGGCATTGTCATGTTGGAATAGAAAGGGTTCTGTTCAAACTGCTCTAAAATTAGAAGCAAACAATTCTCTAGAATATCATTATATGCTTAAACATTAAGGCCCGGTTTCACAGACAGGGCTTAGATTAAGCCAGGATTAGCCCATAGTTCAATTAGGGCATTTAAGTCATTTTATAAACCTGCTTAGAAAAAAAACTTTACTGGTGTGCATCTTAAGACAAAATATATTTTTAGATCAGTCAGAGCAAGTTTCTTTTAGTTGAAACAGCTCAGACTTGCATTTTAGTCTAGGACTAGGCTTAAGCCTTGTTTGTGAAATCGGAGGCATGATGTGCACTCATGGAAATGACTAAAGTAGTCAAACCTGTTCATTAGAAGGTAGAATACAGTGTAAATCATGTTTCTTTTCTGTCTTTCTTAGGGGAATCTTTCATCTGAATCCAGAGACTCTGATGCCCGATGATGAAAAGCAAAGCCTAATAGAGAACATGGAAGGACAAACGACAGAAAAAAGCATTTTGATAGAAAAGTGACGGATGCGTTCTCATCGGGTTGGTTACGTGGCTTTATTTGGTCGACAGTACCAATGATTTCAATGTAGCACTTTAAAAGAAAAAAAAAGATTCCCTGACATTTCCTAATGAAACAGATTTCTATTTTCACATCTGTGTCGGTTTAACAGCATAATCAGCTTTTATATTTTCACTACGTTTTGAGGTGCACGCATTTAAAGTTCCTAAAACGTCCCTGCCTTTTTCCCACTAAAGTGGTTGTTTTATGGTAACACTAGGAATGGCTATTGCCTGTTGTATGAAAGTGACATTATAATGGGTATAGCACCAAAAAAAATGGACAAAAAAAAAATCCATTTAGGTTAATGTGAAAAACCAGCAAAATATCTTTAACCAATTTTTCAACTGTCCACATTATTTAAATGGATTATTTCTTATTTCTCTATTTTTAAATGGCTTGTATGAAACTCTACGTTGCTTAATGTTGTTTATTGTTAATATTCATGTTGCTTCAGGTATTGCCTGTTATGTTAAGCATGCACGCCAGCAATACATTTCAACTTTGACTTGCATTAAATGAATGAACTGAAATGAAAACTTGTACACTTCAGCCTGAGCAGTCTGTTAAAAGTATTCCCCTTTGCATTTACAACATTTCAAGCATACATTTCATTGTAGCCTTGTAAATGGCTGTTAATAAACCAGTCATTTTCTGTGTTATGTTAAGTGTTATGACTTGTTTTTCTTCACATGTGAGTAAATGCTGCAGAAATGAGTTTGTCTCGCTGAGTCTTTTCAAATTTAAAAAATATTTATTCAACAAAATATATAATTTGACAACTTGATCATTGCAATGGAATGTCACTAATGAGAAGAAACCAGAAACCGGTTCCATAGTGTTTTTAAAAGTCAAGTGCAGAACACACCTTTATGACACTCTGGTCTCATCACTGTTAAGACAATTGTCCAACGCTCAAAACTTTGGCCTTTAAATCAACCACAGTGGTATAGAAACAGTAAACCTATTATCTTGCATAGCTTTTCACCTAAAGTAGCATTTGGAGGCAACAGCTGGTCTTTGGCAGTGATTTTACTCTGTACATACTACAGTAAGGCAACACATCATAAAGCTGGTTGTTAAAAGGCCTCCAGCTCTCTGGATTTACCGGATAATTAGTTCAGCCTTCATCCTTACACATTCATTTTAATGTGAGTGAACTTCAGCGCAAAACAAAGCTTAACCTGAGCCAATCAGCTCTGAAAGAAGTCCTGTAGGTGTAAAACCATTCAAACTATTTCTATGAATCTGTACACTCATACACACCTCATCCTGGTCCGAGATTTACTGAAACTGGCCCCTCAGTCTTTCAAAGTGCTAACGGTGACTATAAAGAGGTTCTTTGGCTTCATCAGCAGGAGCCAAACTCCGCTATCCACTTCTCGTATTTTTCTAGGTCAGTAGCAGATACAGACTTGGACACTTTCGTGAGTGCCGTCTCAAAGTCCTCCATCGTGGTGGGCATGTGCATCTCATCTTTTGACAAGTTTCGTATCTCCTCAGGGGTCAAACCCTCAATCCGTCTTCTCATTGCCATCAGGGAGGCATCTCTGCAATTATTGAAAAACAATGCATCACTTGTATAATTGTGGCAGTTTAAACATTGAAGATAATTTCAGGTTTCAGACAAAGGGCTGCACCTGCAAACGTTGGTTATGTCAGCACCAGAGTATCCCTCCATTTGCACAGCGATCTTGTCCATGTTGACATCATTGGCCAGCTCCAGCTCCTTCAGACTGATCTTGAGTAACTCCACTCTTCCTTTAGCTACAGTAACACAAATGATTTCAGATAGTTCCATTAGTTGAGACGTATTAAGCTGACAATGCTTAAAGGGATAGTTCACACGAATATAACAACTGTCTCATTGATTTTTCACCCTCATGTTGTTCAAAACCTGTAAGACTTTTGTTCATCTTCGTAACACAAATGAAGATATTTTTGATGAAATCAAGAGCTTTATGACCCTTCGTAGACAGCAACAATGTTCAATGTCCGTACAATGTGTCAGATGTGTTGCTTTCTATGCAGGGTCAGAAATTAAATATCTGTGTTCCAAAGATGAACAAATGTCTTACGGGTTTGGAATGACATGGTGGTGAGTAATTAACGACACAATTTTCATTTTTGGGTGACTATTCTTTTAATACAGTATGATGAGTGAGGATTCTGGGTAATTTTGAATACCTGAGGGCAGTGGGATGTAAATTCTCTTCTCCAGTCTGCGTCTTAGAGCTTCATCAATGTCCCATGGGAAGTTGGTGGCTGCCAAAACCATGACCATTTTTGAAGGGTCATTTTCAGACGTCCCACCTACACCTGGAAACACGAGAGGTGTATTTAGTGGGGTTTTCTTTTAGAGCAGCTTGAGATAAATAAAACGGGAATGTTGCAAATGTTCTAAAATGTATCAATTATGAAACTCCTTTAATCCTTAAAAAAAAAAAAAAAAAAAAAAAAGTAAAAACTCAGGTTTCTTACGATTTCTTTGATCAAGTGAAAAAAAAAGTCAAATAGTTGTATATGAGCAAAATGGGCTGTATTAAAAAAAGAAAGAAAGAAAAAAAAAAAAAAGAAGAAGGTAGGTGTCCGTACACTATGGACGCCCATTTCCGCCACAGAATAAAAAAAAATAAAAAAAGGTAAATTGCAACTTTTTATCTCACAATTCTGACTTTTTTTTTTTTTTTTTTACAATTGCGTGACACAAACTCAAAATTTTATACTTTATATCACACAATTCTGACTTCATAACACACAAATAAGATTTTATATCACAATTCTTAAAAAAAAAAAAAAAGTCATAATTGTGAGTTCTGAGTTAAAGACTTAATTCTGTGAAAATTGTAATAAATTGTACACATAAAATCAACTCATTTAAATAAATTTTTTTACTATTAATTTCTTTTAATAAAAAAACTAAATTAAACAAAAAATAATAAATAAATAAGATAAAATGAAAAAATATTAAATTTCAGTCCTGAAAATAAAATGAAAAAAAAAAAAAAAAAAAACTCAAGGTTTCTCAAGCTTTCATAGATCAAGTGAAAACTGAAAATTCATTTTTAGTAGTAAAGCAACTCTACAGAAGAGAAGTGTCATTATCCAGCTCAATTAAGTTTGAAGTTGATCTATTACAGAAAGTTCTCATCAGCAGCTTTACAAAAGGCAATAGCATTTATATAGTTTAAATCAGTTTGATGTTGATTCAGTTCAGTTCAATAACAGTTGCAAAGTTAGTTTCATTATCCAGCTCAATTAAAATGTTCTTCTCATGCAGTAGTGCACGTGCAATTACATTGATAATATTAAAGAATATTAAAGGGATAACAAAGGTCTTATGTGTTTGCAATCACATATTTTTGGGGTGAATTATCCTTTTAATAACATTTAAAGCCATAGCTACAGTTTGTACGAAGCAGTACCATCCATCTGGACGAGTAGTTCAGCTTTGACGCGTCTGCTGGCTTCATGTTCCTCTGAGTTTCCTCTACGGCTACATATGGAGTCTATCTCATCAATGAAGATGGTGGTGGGGGCATAAAAGCGTGCCTGGATGAACATGTAAACACACATAAATGTATGTATGGTAATCAAACAGAAAGCAAGTCTGGCTACTAATTTACATGTGTTAACAGGGGGTAATGCAGGAAGTCATTTTACCATTTCAAACAGCAGCCGCACAAGTTTTTCAGACTCTCCTCTGTATTTGGAGGTGAGGGTGGAGGAGGACACGTTGAAGAAGGTGGTTCGGCACTCAGTGGCAACCGCTTTGGCAAGCAATGTCTTTCCTGTGCCTGGCGGACCCACCATCAACACTCCCTGAAGTCATATGTGAGTTCAGTTATTGTGTGCATGAGAAATATAGTACAGAATGCATATATACACACAGTGCAGGATATAATATACTATATTACATATATACTGTATTATATGAAGTCTTCAGTGTCACATGATCCTTCAGAAATCATTTCAATATGCTGATTTGATACTCTGTTATCATCAATGTTTGAAACAGATGTGCTGATTCATATTTTTTGATCCTTTTTTAGGATTATTTGATGAATAGAAAGTTCAAAAGAACAGCATTTATTTAAAATAGCAATATTTTCTAGCAATAGAATCTTTTCTAACAATCTTTATTATTACTTTATCAATGTAACACATCCTTGCCAAATAAAAGTATATAAAATACCCCAAAAATGTACTGCCCTCAAAACGTTTGAATGGTCATGTATATTGTTACAATTTTAATTGTGAATAAATGCTGTTCTTTTTGACTTTTTATTTATTGAGGTATCCTGAAAAAGTATTACAGGTTAAAAAAAAAGAAAGAAATATTAAGCAGGAAAAACTGTTTTCAACATTGATAATAATATTAAACAATAATGATCAGTGATTTCCGAAGGATCATGTGACACTGAAGATTGGAGTAATGGCTGATGAAAATTCAGCTATGATCATAGGAACAAATTATATTTAAAGTATACTGAAATGCAGCACAGCTGTTTCAAATTGTAATAATATTTTGCAATATTACTGTTTTTTCAATCTGTATTTTTGATTACCTTCCACGGTCGTCTTATTCCTTTAAAGAACTCAGGCATCCACATGGGCAGAACCACAGCTTCCTTTAAAAGCTTCTTAGCCTCCTCAAGGTCAGCAATATCATCCCTATATCAAAAAACATTATCTATGACTAATTAATTTCAGAAAATCTGAGAAAATTTCAGAAAATAAATGTGACCCTGGACCACAAAACCAGTCTCAAGAGTATATTTGTAGCAATAGCCAAAAATACACTGCATGTGTCAAAATTATACACCTTTCTTTTATGCCAAAAATCATTAGGATATTAAGTAAAGATCATGTTCCATTAAGATATTTTGTAAATTTCCTACTGTGTGTGTGTATATATATATATATATATATATATATATATATATATATATATCAAAATGTAATTTTTGATTAGTGATATGCATTGCTAAGACCTTAATTTGGACAACTTTAAAGGCAATTTCTCAATATTTAAATATTTGGGAAATGTTCAGATTCCAGATTATCAAATAGTTGTATCTCAGCCAAATATTGTCCTATCCTAACAAAACCATGCATCAATGGAAAGCATATTTATTCAGCTTTTAGATGAAAAAATAGACCCTTAAGACTGTTTTTGTGGTTCAGGGTCACAAATAAGAAATGGAAGCACTTCTGGAGAAAAGCATTATGAAAGCAGATGAACCCACCATGTGACATTGGGGTTTTGTGAGATGATGTCTCTCTCCAGTGTTTCAATCAGATCTTTGTCCTCTCCTCCTCTTTCAAACCTCCTCACCTCCGTCTCCACTCCCTCCGCTTTGTTCTACAGAGACCAGAGTGTTTTGTCAAATCTTTTTTATTATTATTATTTCTCTGCCAAAAGGATCTGACCTGAAGGTTCTGAGACTTTGGACAAAAACCAAAGTGCTTATAGTGAAGAGTACAAAGCAAACACTTGCATGTTTTTTCCTTAACTCTTTCTGAACTGTTTGCTTTGATGTAAGAAACTGGTATCACAGGTTTCTAACATTAACACAGCGAAAAGCATCTGATCCTGAGTAAATATTGGGAGTGCAAGCACTTTATGACACAATAGGCCTTGTTCAAACATCGGGCAGAAATAGGAAATTGATCCACATGTTCTTACCTTATCATCTTTTGGCTTGGACAGGTTTTCTTTCCTTTCTTTGCCTTTCTGAGGTTTTCCCTTCTCACCGTTGACAACCCGCGGCGAGGGTCGTGATTGGTTTCGGGGGCCGGCGCTCAACCGGTTCCCGTGGCCTTTGCTGTCTTTATGCGGTCCGGAGGATTTCCGTGCTACACATGGAGACGGCCTGCTCACAAACACACAGACACATACATGTAGTATTAGGACATGGTGCCTTTTAACAAATTTATTTTCATTTTGGTGAATGGAATGATTTGTCCGTAATTAACATAATCGCTCATTCAAATGTTACTTCATAATCAGATTATGGTTTATGTAACCAGCTTCAAAGACCTTTAATAGCCTCAAGAGAGCTATGAACGAGTATGAAGGGCTGGTGGGACGCCATTCAGATCTTAATCTAATTCACATGACAGAGGTGCAGATGGGGGCTTTGAAACTTAACAACTGCTACTAAAGACAGGATTCCCACACAGTTTGTTTGAAATGCTGGATAAGGACTCTTAAAACAAAAGTAGATTTTCATGTAAGTGAAGTTTACTTATTTAAATTATAATATTTGTACTGATAATTATTTTACAAATGTCTGCAAAATAAGACAAAAAAATAAATTAAAATGAAATAAAATTTTAGGTTTCTAAAGCTTTCATTTATCAAGTGAAAAAAAAAAGTCAAATAGGTTTATATCTCTAAAAAAAGGTAATGTCCGTACACTATGAAAGCCTATTTCCGCCACTGAATTACACAAAAGGTCACTGCGAATTTTTCATCTCACAATTATGGCTTTTTTCCCATCAAAATCAGACTTTATACCTCATAATTGCAAGTTTGTATCTCACAATTCTGAGGAAAAAAGTCTTGCATTTGTGAGAAAATGTCACTTTATTTTTTATATCACAGAATTCTGAGAAAAAAAAAAGTACTAAATAACCTTTTTTTTCCCTTTTTTTCTTTTACTATTTATTGTTTTTTTATGTCTCCATAAAATAAAATAAAATAATAAAAAACATTTTTTCAGTCCTGGAAATAAAACGAAGAAACTAGCTTTTACTGGCCAAGTGAAAAGTGAAAAAATGTCAAATAGCTGTATATATCTCAAACCCAAATGGGCTGTATTAAAAAACAAAAACAAACAAAAAAGGTAGATGTCCATATACTATGGAAGCCCGTTTCCACCACTGAACAAAAAAAATTCTCATAATTGAGATATAAACTCATAATAGTGACTTATAAAGTCAAAATTGCAAAGCATAAACTCACAATTCGGACTTTTTGTCTCAGAATTGCGAGTTCATATCTTCATAAAAAGCAATTGTGAGTTAAGTCAGAAATGTGAAATGTAAACTCCCAAAATTAAACTTTATAACTCACAACTGTGAATCTCACAATTCTAAGAAAAAAAAAAAAGTCAGAATTATTGTAAGAAAAAAGTCAGAATAGCAAGTTTTTCATCTCATAATTTAGACTTTATTTCTCTTAAATATGAGTTTATAATCACACAATTCTGAGACAAGTGCGAGTTATAAAGTCAGAATTGCGAGTTTACATCTTGGAATTGTGACTTTTTATCTCAGAATGTGAAAAGTTAACTCCCAATTCTGAAAACATATCCCCCACCCTCCAAAAATTGGACTTCACACTTATAACAATTCTGAGAAAAATAGTCAGAATTATGGCAAGAAAAAAGTCAAAAAGTTTATCTCTCCAATTTTGACTATTTCTCTTACTTATAAGTTTATATCACGCAATTCTGAGAAAATTGTGAGAATTATGAGATATAAACTCACCTGTAAAAATTGTACATTTGTATCATGCAATTCTAAAAAAATTTTTTTTTTAGAATTGTGAGTTAAAAAGTCGCAAAAGCAAAATCTATTTAGGTGCCTGATGAAAACCTGACTGGTTGAAATTCTGAAAAGTTTGATGTCTGACAACTCAAATTGCCACGTTATAGTCTATGAATCATGCTGCCCTATGCTGAAATGCAGAATTCTTACTTCAAATGTACTACACACACATTTTGTTGCATGAGTAAAAGAGTTTGTGTGACTCTGTAATGACTGTTTAGAATGAAACCAGACGTGAACATGTACCTGTGCTCCACGTGAACAGGCATAATGTCATTCTCCAGGCCAAAGCTGCTAGGTTTGGATGGTGTGGACTCCATCTGGAAGCTCTCAAGTGTTGTCATGATCTCTCGTACTTGCTTAGTTTCCTCATTTATCTCCTGCAAAACCTGGTTTGAGACACAATCCTGTCAGAACAAGTGAAAAACATTAAATAGTCTGAATCATGCGTCCAGACAATACACAGGGAGGAACTCTAACCTGCTGCCATTTGTGCTGCAGAGATGTGTCTCTGACTGAATAGAGATATTTTTTGATCTGCTCCAGGACCCCCTGATAACAGACCACCGCAGAGCTGTAGTTCCCCAGCAGGGCGTATTCTCTAGCCAGCTTCACATTCTCATTGATCTCCGCCAAACTCATTCTGACTTGTGGAAAGATGTTTTATGTTTAGAGAATAGAAAACATTAAACATGAGGGAAAAACACAACGATGTAACGACTTCCAGACAGTATCCATAATAAACACATTTTTAAGGACTGCCAGGAAAATATGACAAGCGTTAAACATTATGAGCTTACGTCAAAACAACTGTTTATCGAGTTGAAATGTACAAACCTGTTCAGTAATCAGTCTCTGAAGTGTGTAAAACTATCCCCAAAGATGTTCGTAAAGGAAAGGCCCAGCATTCAACTGTTATTACAGATCAAAACTCATGTGTGTGCTGTTATAGACGAGGGTTATATTTAAAATAACTTACGATCCACACAAACTGATAAGTTTACTTTCAGTAGTTCGCTTGATTGGGAAAGGCACTTAAGATTGTGAAGGCGGAAGCAAACATCAAAATCCCTCGCGTAGCTGCTTTTCAACATAAAAGTCAATAATAGCGCCAGAGTGGCTTTTCAAAATAAAAGCGGAGCACGGCGATACAAAATTTGGTTATATAAACTTAACTAGTAAATACACTACCAGACACATTTTTAAACACCTTTTTACCTATTTATTATTTTACAAATGTCTCCAATAAGATTAAAATAAAATAAAATATAAAATAAAATCAACTACATTTTTTTTTCTCAAGCTTTTATTGATCAAGTGAAAAATGTCAAATAGGTGTGTATATATCCCAAACCCAAATGGGCTGTATTAAAAATACATTTGATATTATCTATTAAATAATAATAATTATTATATATTTAATAATTATATTAATACATTAATTAGAATATTGAATATACATTTTAACCCCATATTTCTGACTTTTTTCTCACAACTGCGAGTTTATATCATGCAATTATGACTTTTTCTCGAAATTGTCAGATGTAAACTCACGGTTATGAGTTAGCTCAAATTGTAAAACAATTCCGAGAAACAAACTCATAATTGCGAGATATAAACACAATTGTGACATTTTCTCAGAATTTGTGAGTTTATATCTCACATTTATGACTTTTTTTTCTCAGAATTGAGTTTATATCTTGCAATTCTGACTACATAAGATTTTTAGTAAGATTTTTTAAATGATTTCTGAAGAGAATATTTTTTATATATTTTTTCTACAGCAAATACAGCAAAAGCAGTAATACTGTGAAATATTTTTACTATTTAAAACTGCTTTCTATTTGAATCTATTTTGAAAATGTTATTTATTCTTGTGATCAAAGCTACAGTGTCACATAATCCTTCAGAAATCATTCTAATATGCTGGTTTGCTGTTCAAGAAATATTATTATTATTATTATCAATATTTAAAACAGTTGAGAATTTTTTTTCAGGATTTTTTGATGAACAGAAAGATCCAAAGATCAGCATTTACCTGAAATAAAAAGCTTTTGTATCATTATACACTATATAGCATTATTATATACTTATAAATTATCATATATTTGTATTTTTTGGAGTTTTTTTGTAAAGAAATTAAAGAAACTAATACTTTTATTTAGCAAGGATGCTTTGAAATGATCAAAAGTGATAAAGACATTTATAAAGTTACAAAAGGTTTGTTATTTCGATAAATGCTGTTCTTCTGAATTGTCTATTCATCAAAGAAACCTGAAAAAAATCTACTCAGCTGTTTTCAACATAATTATAATAAAAGTGTTTTTGAGCAGCAGATCAGAATATTATAATCATTTCTGAAGGATCATGTGACTGTAGTAATGATGCTGAAAATTCAGCTTTAAAATCACAGGAATAAATTACATTTTCAAAATAGATTCAAATAGAAAGCAGTTTTAAATAGTAAAAATATTTCAGAATTTTACTGTTTTTGCTGTACTTTGGATACAATAAATGCAGGATTGGTGAGAAGAAGAGACTGGTAGTGTATATAAGGAATACATAAACACGTAAAATATCTAAGTAAAAAAAATAATCGAATTAAAGGAAAACAATGTAATAAACATATAGACAGCAACCTTACCATTGTAAAAATGGAACATGGCACCAATAATAAAAGCAATGTTGTGTTTGCTGGGTATAAGTCTATATGCTACAAAAAATTCTTAAATAGAGATGTTCATTTTGTAGTCATAAAACTCTATTTATAATAATATATCTACATTTACATCGCTGCTGAATTTGTTTTTTACGAATTTGTAATGGTTTTACTGGTTTTAATGGAAAATATAATGGTGCCTGTTGGTCTCTATTGGTAATTGGTCGCCTTCTATTGGTGACTTGTTAAATCCACTAAATCCTAATGGAATAAGTCCCAAAACATACTACATGAAGCTATTTTTTTTCTGCAGGGATGCCTGATAAATAGATAAATAAACTGCATTCCTAATGTAGAACCTAACCCTAACAACAATTCACTTTCACACTGCAAAAAAAATGCTTTTCTAGCTTAGATTTTTTGTCTTGTTTCCAGCCCAAATATCTAAAAATTCTTAAATCAAGAAGGATTTTCTAGATGAGTAAAAATGATTGTCTTGTTTTCAGAAACCAAGTCAAAATGAAGCATTTTTGCTTGAAACGAGCAAAATAATCTGCCAATGGGGTAAGAAAAATAATCTTGTTTTCTGTTCGAAATAAAATATTTTATTCAGATTATTTAGCTTGTTCTAAGCAAAAACTCACTTAATTTTGACTATTGATATTTTGGCTGCAAACAAGACAAAAAATCTAAGCTGGAAAAGCATTTTTTGCAGTGCAGTCTTCTAGAAATGTTATCCATAGTGGAAAATTTATGTGAATTAGAAGATTAATAGCTTTTCATTACAAAATCAAAGTCATCTGTCAATTCAGATCATAATGAAAACATGTCAAAAATGTTTTATTGTTATTTCCACGGTTATCAGCAAGTATCATGGCATGAACCGAGATGAAGAAGACCTATATCAGGTTACTGTTGCTTTTGGGCACTGTGTACATGATCAAAGAGTTTGTTTTTTGACGCTGCTTTCTTAAACAGAGAATGCACAGATTGAGCAGAAAATTGTGCAAAACGTAACGGAATCAAAATACTTCAAAAGTGAAATGTTTAAAACTAGATATGTCTAGTAGGAGATGCAGCTATTGTCTATGAGGTTAAATATCGAAGATCTGTAGCATATAGAACAGTGACTGAAATCCCAGACAAATGCAAAAGTCTTCTTCTCTTGCAGAAATTGTGCTTCTGGTTGTAAAAGAAGAAACAGCCAGTGATTCACTAGTCAGAATGCTTTCAAATATACAGTGTGGATGATGAGTCAGTACCAAAGTTTTCATTGAGAACGTCTAGATGGGAACGTGGGTTTTTGTAAAGGCACATAGTTCTTCTAGATAACCATAAATGGGTCTGAATGCTGCAAAAAATGCTTTTCTTACTTAGATTTTTTGTCTTGTTTCCAGCCAAAATATCTAAAAATATTAAAATCAAGAAGGATTATTTAGACGAGTAAAATTGTCAAAATTAAGCGCATTTATGCTTGAAACAAGCTAAATAATTTGCCTTTAGGGTAAGAAAAATAAATCTGTTTTCTGTTTGAAATAAGGTTTTTTTGCTTACCCCATTGACAAATTATTTAGCTTGTTCAAAGCACAAACTCATTTAATTTTTTTTGTTTTTTTGAAAACAAGACAATTATTTTTACTCATCTAGGAAATCCTTCTTGATTTAATTTTTTTAAAATATTTTGGCTGGAAACCAAACTGACAAAACAAGACAAAAAAAATCTAAGCAAGAAAAGCATTTTTCCCAGTGAAGGTGATTACTGACATGCAGTTGGACTTTTTGCAAATGACATTATCAAACATTGGCAGTGCCATTCACACTACATTTTTCACATTTACAAACTGGATGCATACAGGATGAGAAAAGGGGGTGGGAAATACTGCTGGGTTGGAGGTATCTTCTAGCTTTTTTCACACATGGGCATCACATTTCCTCGCAGTTACAGAAAAAATAAAACAAAAGACGTGCAAAGTTAATTGATGGTAACAACAGTGGGAAAACTGAGAATGAAAAGGAGAAACCACATCAGACTACAAATTCAATAAAATAAACTTAAGAAAAAGGCACATGTACAGCAGCCTGTTTTAATGTCTTTGTGTGTGCGCTGTGTGCACTGATGTTTGGGACGACTAGCAGCAGTGGAACTTCACTTTTACAGTTGTGTCTTCTGGCCCCTCATGCGGTCCGTTACTGGTCTGTGGCGATGACGAGCTCGAACCACTGTCTCAAAGCATCACTCAGTGTCTCTGGGAGGGCGTTCACATTTCGCAAGATCACGTAGAAGGGGAAGGGGAACTCCTCCATATAGGATCGAATCTCCGGCAGCTCACCCGGCTCTTTAAATATGGGCACTTTGATATCCAATACGGAGTCCTAACATGGAGAGATTCATGAATTAATATACATTAAAATAGGCGGGGGTGTGAAATAAAACAGAATAGTCTTTACTGTAAGAATTAAACATGCTTTGTTTCTTATAAAAACTACGAAAGTCCCTCCGTCAAGAGCAGTGAGTGATTTAGTCTTTGTCTTTTGTTGTTGGATGAACATTAAGCACAGCGACAACAGAAGGAATATTACTTGTGGCCACTTTAAAGGAACACTCCACTTTTTTTGGAAATAGGCTCATTCTTCAACTCCCCCCGAGTTAATAAATTGAGTTTTACCGTTTTGAAATCCATTCAGCCGTTCTCCTGTTCTGGCGATATCACTTTTAGCATAGCTTAGCATAGATCATTGAATCCTATTAGACCATTAGCATCACGTTCAAAAATGACCCACGAGTTTCGGTATTTGTCCTATTTAAGACTTGACTCTTCTGTAGTTATATCGTGTACTAAGACCGGCGGAAATGCAAAGCTGCGAGTTTCTAGGCTGATAAGATTAGGAACTACACTCCCATTCCGGCGTAATAGTCAAGGAAGTTTGCTGCAGTAATAAGAGTGAAGCAGGAGCAGTAATACCACACAGCACATGTGCAAATGCTAAACTAGCTGGGAACTCATTTCTGATAATACTCCGCCTGCTTCGGCCATATTACGGCAGCAAACTTCCTTGACTATTACGCCGGAATGGAAGTGTAGGTCCTAATCTTATCAGCCTAGAAACTCGCAGCTTTGCATTTCCACCGGTCTTAGTGCACGATATAACTACAGAAGAGTCAAGTTTTAAATAGGACAAATTTTGAAACTCGTTTTAAAACATTTTTAAACGCAATGCTATTGGTCTAATAGGATTCAATGATCTATGCTAAGCTATGCTAAAAGTGATATCGCCAGAACAGGAGAACGGCTGAATGGATTTCAAAACAGTAAAACTCGACTTATTAACTCGGGGGGAGTTGGAGAATGAGCCTATTTCCAAAAAAAGTGGAGTGTTCCTTTAAGAGCTGCACGGATCCAATATACTGTAACACACGGATTTTTCTCAGCATTTAATTTGAGACATAACGAATAACCACCAAACGCTGCATTCTGACATATATTTGCATGTATTTGACCGTTGAGGTACATATCTTAAGCTAATCGTTCACTTTACTTGTCCGTGTTCTGCTCCGTCTCTCAACGCATACACAGAAAAGCCGAAATTCTCTTTTGTGCTTTTAAAAACATCACATCAAATAAACATTAATAAATCAAGCACATCCCATTTTATGCAAATACATGATTTTACTGATTTGGATGTGAAATTAGGCTTTTATATAGGAGCGAAAGCGCACAAAGGGGCGGAATGAGAAGCAATAATCGTTTTATCTCGATTATTGTTTTTTCATAATTGTTTGAAGTCAAAATCAAAACATTAAAATGTTTACAATTGTATAAATGCTAATTTATCTGAAGTAAAAAAACCGAATAGACCAATTTAGAGTAGACATCACAGTTACATCACTTGCAGCTCTGTGCGCTTAGTGTTTGCAGTGGTAACAAGTGGAGGTAAATGGGTAAAATCCATGGAATAAGAGAAAAAATATATATTTTTTCACCTTTTCATGTCAAAATTGGAATGCAAATCATTTTTATAGAATACTGTCATCAAAGACACCATTTGAAGCTAAACAGACATTTAAACTGACAGACTATGGATGAAAACTGCTACATTTAAAGCATAAATTTCATTTAAACAATAGGCCTACATTATATATACATATGCTGTTCATAAGGGACGTATTGTTTTAGCCCTACAGTTATAGCATGAAATGTTATTTAAACCTATTACTATTAAGATTTTTACATATTTATTTTATCTCACAATTAAGACTTTTTTTTCCCTCGCAAACGCAAGTTTATATCTCCTAATTCAGACTTTATAACTTGATTTAACTCAAAAATAGTGAGTTTTCTGCCACCAGAAAAAACATCATCCCTGTTTCGGATCTATCCCACTATCTAACGTTAATTCTGTTGAATAACAGCGCTTACCGCTGGGTGACAAGCTCTTGTAATAAGCAGAGAACATTTGGAAAATGACATCTAATCAACATAATGTTTCTCTTTTTTTAAATCTAACTATTTTGTAGCCGTAAAGACTATCTCTCACGGTTTTTCCGCAACCATGATGCTTTTTAGCTAAACCTGCATTGTAAAGATGAAATCCTGATTTCTCACCCTGGAGTTGGGGTTATCCAGCACTACAAATATGACAAAGATGTTTGCGCTGCGAGCAGCCTGAACGGCAGCTGCGACTCTTTCTTTCCCCTCCAAGAACAAACCACGACCATCAGATACTATTAGCAGCAACTGAGACGTTTCTGTTAGGAGGAAGAGAGGAAAAAACTAATTATAGAAATGCATTAGATCAGAAAGTAAACAAGAGTCATAACTAAGGGGTGCTTTGTTTACACCAATGTGATTAATTATTTTACCAGTGTTTGTCGAGCCAGGGGTCTGCTGTTTGGCTGCCATGAACATACTTGTTGAAGTCTCTAAAAACTGAAAGATAATAATATTGCAAATGATTTGCAGTGGGATAAAATTCTGACAGTCATCACAATCCATATGTGACCCTGGACCACAAAACCAGTCATAAGGGTCAATTTATTTGAAACTGAGATTTATATATCATTTGAAAGCTGAACACACAAGCTTTGTTAGGATAGGATAATATTTGGCTGAGATGCAACTATTTGAAAATCTGGAATCTGAGGGTGCAAAAAAAAAATTTAAACACTGAGAAAATTGCCTTTAATGTTGTCTAAATGAAGTTCTTAGCAATGCATATTACTTATCATAAATTAAGTTTTGATATATTCATGGTAGGAAATGTACAAAATATCGTCATGGAACATGATCTTTACTTAATATCCTAATGATTTTTGGCATAAAGGGAAAATCAATAATTTTGACCCATAAAATGTATTTTTGACTATTGCTACAAATAAACACGTGTTACTTAAGACCGTTTTTGTGGTCCACAGTCACATATTAGCTTAAAAACATAACAAGATAATATAAATATTTGTAACACATAAAACACATAAAATCAAGACAATCAGAAAAACCAGAGATACTTACTTGAGCTATTCTGGTCTTTTTCTGCTGGAACTGACAGAGCCGCAGTATTTTTGCTCCTGTTTGGTCATTGAACTGCTGGTGGAAGGGATGCAGCAGCTGGACATTCTCTCCAAAACTATAGAAAATGAATCAAAAGATAGTTAAATTAGTTTGTGTATGCATGCATGAGTTATTTATTAAAGCAAAAATAGAAAAACTAAGAATCTTTCCTCCAATATTTTGTATTCAGCCCTAAGAGGGGTAAAGAAAACAAACATTCACTGAACTCACCTGCACACAGACACCTGACCCACTTCCAAAAGTGTGAGAGCGTTCACTATGACAGAAACCGACTCAAAGGCCAGCTACAGAGACAGACACAAAGTCAAATATTTATTAAAATAAGTAAGGTAACACATCTTTTCATTTTAAGAGGTTCATAGTAGGTGGCAGTACTGCACCTTAAAGGAATAGTTCACCCAAAAATAAACAACCACATCTAAAAGAAGTGACATCAGGGAGTTTTTGTATGCTTTTGTACAGCTCAAGCCCCTTCCACTTTAATCGCCAATGCTACAGTGACCTTTTGTCCTTTTGCCATGTGATTTCTACAAGATTTTTCCCATGTCCCTCCAAGGGTCTGTGCACCCTGCTACCATTATTCTGAATTCTTTTGATCATGATGATAATGACTTGAATTCAGCAGGTGATATTTAATATCTAAAGTGATTTCGGGAGACTGTACCTGTTTGGAGTGGTTGTCCACCATACTGGAAGAGTCATCCACAGCCAGGCAGATCTGGTAGTTTCTCTTACTGGGTTTTGTTCTCCTCAGCCAGATCTTATCTTTGCGGAACTGACTGGCGATGTAAGGAATGACCTTGCGCATGTTCAGCCGTTTGCCTGTGCGGAAGTCTCCCCTGTGTAGAATCATTAAAACAGTGTTAATGGATAAGTAAAATGTTTAGGGTCTGAACTGATAGAAAAAAAAAAAATACAGCTAATGTACGCTCTTGTCATCCAGAATGTTCATAGCTTTCTTCTTCATTTGTAAAGAAATTATGTTGTTTTGAGGAAAACTATTCAGATTTTTCTCCATATAGTGGACTTCTATTGTGCCCCGAGTTTGAACTTATAAAATGCAGTTTAAATGCACCTGCAAAGGGCTGTAAAAGATCCTAGCCCAGGAATAAATGTCTTATCTAGTGAAAAAAAGGTTATTTTTTATTTTTAAATTACAATTTATATACTTTTTTTTACCTCAAATGCTTGTCTTGTCTTTCTCTGCAATGTGCATCTCCGGTTCAATACAGTTAGGTTATGTCAAAAACTCCCATCTCATTTTCTCTTAGTGGTTGCAAAGTGAACATGCAAAGAAGATCAAACAGCCTTTTCAAAAAAGGGTCAAACAGCGATGTAGGATGACTCTTAAGTTGAGGGAGAAAATGAGATGGGAGTTTTTCGACATATCCTAACTGCCATGAAGCAGAAAAACACAGAAATAGACAAGACGAGCATTAAAAAGAGATTAAAAAGAATATAAATTGTATTTTTTACTATTATATATTTTTTGAATAACTGATCGTTTCACTAGATAAGACCCTTCTTCCTCGGCTGGGATCATTTAGAGCCCTTTTGAAGCTGCATTTTGGAAGTTCAAACTCGGGGGCACCATTGAAGTCCACTATATGGAGAAAAATCCTGAAGGGTTTTCCTCAAAAAACTATTTCTTTACGACTGAAGAAATAAAGATTTGAACATTTTAAATCAAATTTTTGTTCTGGAGGTGAACTAATCCTTCAATAGAATAGAAATGCTTCTTTTGAGGTTGGCTGGGAAGGTTTAAGGACCGACCTGAGTTTGGCAGCCTGTGTGGGCTCCAAGACAAGGCGAAGCTGCTCACAGAGCTGCTGGGACAGAGGAGACGTCAGGGTCTGGTATTTATGCCACAGCGCTGCTGCCGCACTCTCCTGAGAGACATGGAGTAAGAAGGGGAAAAAAACAAAGAACAAATAGCATGAATGAAAAATAAAAATACTACAGTTTCAATATGTGAGGTAAAGAGAAGAAGCACAGTTGTCATGTGACTGGTTTATAATGTCACCTCTTCTGGGGATCCTAAAGTCTGTCTCTGCCAGGCCTCCAACTGCAGCTCCATCTCTCTTCTCAGCTCCTCTGGGTTCTTCAGAGGTACCTGATAGAACACAAATTGATGTACAATTTATATACAAAATGTAATATAGACGCATTTTCACTAGCAGTTTACATCAATATCTTTCTAATCATGCTAAGTGTTCATCATGATTTCAAAATAAAAGTTTAAACTTTTTAAAGTTTAAACATCACTCTGAGTGTTTATTACCACAGAAAATTTATATAAAAAAAACACAGGACCCTACAAAATCAGTTTTATTTCCAAATTTTTTCAATTTAAATCAAAAAGCCGGTATAATTACTTGAGTTTTAGTTTTGTTTTTACTAAATTCATTTCCATTACTTTTCTGGATTCCATTTTAATGGTTCCATTACATTTAAAAAAAACCAAATACACTCCAATAAATTGATTTTATTAAAAATAAAATGTTCTTAAGTTAAATTGTTGATTTTTTGTGGGAAATTAGTTGATAGATTAATCGATATAAAAATAGTTGTTAGTGGCATGTCGATTTGGTGCTCATGAAACATTTCTTATATTTTTGTGTTTTTTTGTTTTTGTTTTATTATCAATAGAGAGTTCAATCGAACATAATTTGTTCCAAATGGAAATCTTTTAAGATGTCTTTACTGTCACTTTTGCTCAATTGTATGCATCCATGCTGAATTACAGTATTAATTTCTTCCAAAAACAAACCCTACTGCTCTTAAAGACATTTTTCTTTTGGAGTAATCGTAAAACAACGTACCTTTTGTACGTCCATCAGTAGTTCAGGCACAGTGTGGATGGTGGACTCGTCACTCCTCTCTTTCATCTCTTCTTCATTACTGCTCCTTTCTGTCTCTGGCTTCTCCATTTCTTCCTCATCGGCCTGTTTCTGTGCCTCCATGTCCCCACACTCCAAACCTAATGGAGAATGGATAGATGTTATACACGGACACACAGGTTACATGTAAAGTCAAACCAAAATTTATTCAAACACCTTCAACATTTCTCACACTATCACAGTTTATTCGTATAGTTTAGAAAATGGTAATAAAATATGACAAGAACTCAAGAGTTCACAACTGTCACAACAAATTCATCTTGATAATCACAAATGAATTACAGTCAAACCAAATTTTATTCAGACATCTTCAATTTTTCTCACATTATCACAGTTTATTCGCTATAGTTTAGAAAATGGTAATAAAATATGACAAGAACTCAGATTTGAACTGTTTCAGAACAAATTCATCTTGATAATGTCAATAATGATCATTTTTGGTCCCAAATTTTACTGGTAGTCCACTGTGTGAAGAATTTTTGGCTATAATATGTCACAGTTTACTTTATTTTGCTATCCTCACTTAGCTGTTCTGCATCCACTAGTACAAAATGATCAAACATTACATCTGGTGTCTAAATAATTTTTGGTTTGACTGTATGTGGACCAAATTGGTGCATGCTAATATTCAACCTTTCTGAGAAGCTTTATTGTCGTTTAGCTTCTCTGGTTTAAGCTCCTGGGCTTCACCAGCATGCAGGTCCTTCTCTTCCTCCACATCCATTGCAATGTCTTCTTCCTCATCTTCCTGTTTCACGCCAGTCGGGTTCTGCTGTTCTGCACTGGCAGCATCTATTAAGAAAACAGTCAGAGAATGTGACTCTTGTGGTATCTCTTCTACACACTGTTTATGAGGATTGGAACACGTTGCAGGGCAGATTCAAACCCGTCTTACTCACATGAGCACCACAGCTCAACATTTCTGAATTACAAAATTAAACATTATGTGTCCATTTTACACAAAACAATAGTAAACAAGTCCTCACCGTATGTCTGAGCATCGTATCTCTCCTCTCCCTGTTTTACGTGCTCATACAGGTCAGACTCCTGTTGAGTGTTGGGCTGAGACTGATCCTGTGTTTTCTCCTCTCTGTTGTCAACCGTACGCAAGCGCTTATTCACACGCTCATTATAATCACCCATCGAGCGTTCGTTATCGGCCTGTCCAGGTTTGCGTTTGAAGCTCTGGTAGAAAAAAAATAAATAAATAAGAGAGAACATCAGCCTTTTCTATATGTGACCCTGAACCACAAAACGTAAGTCTTAAGTAGCACAGGTATATGTGACCCTGGACCACAAAACCAGTCTTAAGTCGCTGGGGTATATTTGTAGCAATAGCCAAAAATACATTGTATGGGTCAAAATTATCGATTTTTCTTTTATGCCAAAAATCATTAGCATATTAAGTAAAGATCATGTTCCAAGAAGATATTTTGTAAATTTTCTACCATAAATATATCAAAACTTGATTTTTGATTAGTAATATGCATTGCTAAGAACTTCTTTAGGACAACTTTTAAGGCAATTTTCTCAATAATTAGTTTTTTTTGCACCCTCAGATTCCAGGTTTTCAAATAGTTGTATCTCAGTCAAACATTGTCCCATTTTAACAAACAATATATCAATGGAAAGATTATTTACTCGGCTTTCAGATGACGTAAGAATCTCAATTTTGACAAATTTACACTTATGACTGGTTTTGTGGTCCAGGGTCACATATTTGTAGCAATAGCCAACAATACACTGTATGGGTCACAATTATCACATTTTCTTCTATGCCTAAAATCATTAGGTTATGAAGTAAAGATCATGTTCCATGAAGATATTTTGTAAATTTCCTACGGTAGATATATCCAAACTTAATTTTTGATTAGTAATATGCATTGCTAAGAACTTCATTTGGACAATTTTCTCAATATTTAGATTTTTTTGCACCCTCAAGATTACAGATTTTCTGTCTCTGCCAACTATTATCCTATCCTAACAAACCATACATCAGCTTATTTATTCAGCTGTAATATATACATCAATTAAAAAAAAGTACCCTTATGACTGGTTTTGTGGTCCAGCAACAAGACAAAATGTGACCCTGAACCACAAAACCAGTCTTAAGTCGCTGGGGTATATTTGTAGCAATAGCCAAAAATACATTGTATGGGTCAAAATTATTGATTTTTCTTTTATGTCAAAAATCATTAGGAAATTAAGTAAAGATCATGTTACATTAAGATTTTTTGTAAAATTCCTACTGTAAACTTATCAAAATGTAATTTTTGATTAGTAATATGCATTGTTAAGAACTTAATTTGGACAACTTTAAAGGTGATTTTCTCAGTATTTAGATTTTTTTGCACCCTCAGATTCTAGATTTTCAAATAGATGTATCTCGGCCAAATATTGTCCTATCCTAACAAACTATACATCAATAGAAAGCTTATTTATTGAGCTTCCATATGATGCATATATCTCAGTTTTGTAAAATTTAACCTTATGACTGGTTTTGTGGTCCAGGGTCACAAATAGGTTAATAATAATAATAATAAATAAGCAAATAATTGTCATGTGAAACAGGATGTCATTACACACACTGACCTGTGTGTTTTTCTGCCTCTGTTTTTGTGAACTCATCCTCGCCATCAGCTTGGAGTCATGTCCCTCAGACTGACTGGCATCCGCTGCACCGCTGCCATCCTCCTACGAACATGCATCATTTACATTGATGATTTACATAACCAAGCTCCAAAATTGACAAAAATAATAATGACTACAGAAATATCATTTTAAGTATTTATTGAATATTTATGGCTTTTCTAGGCCTGGAAATCACTTTTAAAGGCACAATATGTAATATGTATGTTTTGCCACTAGAGGGCGCATATTCAAAACAAACAACGGTTTCAATACTTTTGGCAATATAGTGTACATTTGAGTGTGTTGAAAGTTCTGTTATAATGCTACTCTGTGCGTTCATCACCTGTCTAATAAAATGCACAACATATTAAAGTGTCCTTGGGGTTTCCATGTTTTCTACAAAATGAAACCGGAAAATTGAGGGTGTATGACGTTATTGGCAGGCGAAGCAATGCCACAGTCCTTTACACTAATTAAAATAGCTTATTTCTCTGTATTTAAACAATCCTCAAAACATTTAGGATAATGTAAGTACACAAGGTTGCAATTTATATAACACCGTTCTAGTGGTTTTTGGATATTTGAATCAAAAATTTTTATATCTTGTGCCTTTAATGTTCCCTATAGTGAGTTAAATATTAAATATTATCATATTGTCTACTAGGAACTGATTGGATTATTAAATCATGTTTGTTAATTGCTGTGATCTCATGTAAGTCACTGATTACTCGAAAAAGTTTTTTTGTTTTCAAAGAAATTTACTTTTTTTCTTTTAGAAATAAAACCGACATCTGCAAACATTAAGCATTTTTTGCTCACCTCCTTTGCCTGGTCTTTTTCTGACGCAGCTCCAGCCAGCTCTACTGCGGTGTCACTCTGAACGTTCTCCTCTCCTGTCTGCCCATCTGACGCATGCTCCTTCCTCTCTGCAGATTCCATCTGTGCCTCATCCTCCTCAGCCTCATTCTCTTCCTCCTGTGAAATGTTAGATTTCAAATATTAGGCACGTCTTTTCCCATTGCATGTTTGTATAGCAATACATTTGAACAACATACCTTTGGTTTTTGCCCTTGATCAGCTGGTATGGACTTGTTCTCCTCACGCCCTTCTTCCTGTCCTTGATTTTTCTCCTCCTGCTCCTCCTCTGCTTCTTCATTCTCTCCTTTTTCATCTGTTTCAGGCTCTTGATTCTCAGATTTTTCTGCTTCTTCTGATTTGTCTTCTTCTCCCTGTTCATCTATTTGTCCTTCTTGTTGCTCATCTGCCTTCTCATCTCCGCCTTCCTCTGATCCATCTTTCTCTTCTTCCTTTTTCTCATCCACCTCCATGAGTTTGTCATCTATATCAAATGGATTCTCCTCTGAAACAAAAGAAACATTTGTAAAAAACAATGCACTATATAATAATAATTACATTTAAACAACTTTAAATGTAATTATTATTAGGAGATGCCTGAATACTGAACATACCATCTCCTTCTCCTCCTTCTTCATCATCCTTGCCATCTTCATCTAGGTTGAGATCTTCTGGCAGATCAATGGTTTCTGTTTCTGCCGCCTTCTCCTGCTTACCGTGGTATGGGTCTACTTCATTTTCATCAAACTCACGCTACAAACACGCACACATGAACATGTTAAATATGGACTTAAATGTGACCACAAAACCAGTCAGATGCATTAAAAATGGGCTTTCCATTGATGTATGGTATGTTAGGATAGGACAATATTTGGCTGAGAAATATATTGGAAAATCTGCAATCTAAGGGAGCAAAAAAATCTAAATATTGAGAAAATCGCCTTTGAAGTTGTCCAAATCAAGTTCTTAGCAATGTATATTACTAATCAAAAATTAAGTTTTGATATATTTATGGTATATTTACAAAATATCTTCATGGAACATGATCTTTACTTAATATCCTAATGATTTTGGCATAAATGAAAAATGCATCGTTTTGACCAATACAGTGTATTTTTGGCTATTTTGGCTACTTAAGTCTGGTTTTGTGGTTCAGGGTCACAAATATACTCTTTCACGAAGACACAGTTTTGATATTGATGGACAGAAATGGTGGAGGACTGACCTCATCCATCTGTTCATGGATTTTGTCCTTTTCTTCCTCATCTTTTGGCTGATTTTTATCCTGGTTCTTATCTTTGTTTGACTCTCCAGCATCCATGTTGTCATCCTTTGCCACCAGCTCTGACTCTCCCTGATCCATTCCTGGACCAGACTCTTCCTCTATATCACTGTCAACATCGTCGTCATCATCCTCATCATCTCCCCACATTCTCTCATCCAGAGTTTCTGTCTGACCATCACCCAGATCACCCATCTTCTTATCCAGCTCCTCATCTTCTTCCTTATCAGAGTCTTCTTCATTTTCACCTAAACAGGAGACAAGAGATTGTTATCATGTTTTTTCTAATCTTTCATCAAGGTTGTGAAATTCAAGTTATGTGTGACCTTGGACCACAAAACCAGTCTTAAGTAGCACTGTATTGGGTCAAAATTTTGTATTTTTTATGCCACAAATCAATAGGATATTAAGTAAAGATCATGTTCCATTAAGATATTTTGTAAATTTCCTACTCTAATTATATATAAAAAATTTGATTGCTAATATGCATTGCTTAGAACTTAATTTGAACAACTTTAAAGGTGATTTTCTCAGTATTTAGATTTTTTTGCACCCTCAGATTCCAGATTTTCAAATAGTTTGATCTCAGACAAATCTAGTCTTATCCTAACAAACCATACATCAATGGAAAGCTTATTTATACAGTTTTCAGATATGTAAAAAA
Organism: Garra rufa; assembly: GCF_049309525.1. Lineage (NCBI taxonomy): Eukaryota > Metazoa > Chordata > Actinopteri > Cypriniformes > Cyprinidae > Garra > Garra rufa. The sequence goes on along the minus strand of NC_133373.1, from coordinate 3,740,423 downwards.
AATCTAAATTTCCAAAAATGTACCCTTATGACTGGCTTTGTGGTCCAGGGTCACATATAAGTAATGTATAAAATTAATTCCAGTTCAATCTGACATCCACATGAGTGCAGTCACCTGGCTCACGGTCTGTGCCATCGTGCATCTTCCCATCAAAATCTTCAGACATTTCAATGGCATTGTCCTCCTCTTTAACGTCCTGTTTGTTTTGCTCTTCCTCCTTCTTCTCCTGACCCTCCTGGAAGGTGTCTTCAACCTGAACAAAATTCATTTGGACTCAAGTTTCAATCAAGTACAGAATTTCAATTTGAATCCAGGTGACATATCATGAAAATCTGACTTTTTCCATATTTAAGTGCTATAATTGGGTCCCCTGTGCATCTACCAAGACAGAAAACATGAAAAAAAACGGACAACCAAGTAACTTTGTTTTGGTAAGCCTTTCTCTGCAAGCATGTGAAAAAACAGCGCATCAGATTCTTTCCCTCCGTAACGTAGTAAAGGGATCTCATTATAATGCTGCTCCTGAATTTGCATGTTTCCAGAAAACTATGTTATCAGAAGTTTAAACTAATATGGTTTAAAACAAATGATTTCACTGCCTTAGACAGGATAATCAAAACCAGTTATGAGCTGTAACAGCACAACTCTGTTCTGGAAATGGGGCGGGGAGCAGAAGCTCATGTGCATTTAAAGAGCCATGCATGAAAACAGCCCGTTCCGCTTAAAACAGGCATTTTCAAAATGATTTAATAAATGATCTGCGGGGTATTTTGAGTTGAAACATCACAGAAACATTCTGGGGACACCCAGAAGGTTTTTGAGGAAAACATTCCAGGATTTTTCTCCATATAGTGAACTAATGCCGTTTCAATGCAGCTTTAAAGGGCTCAAAGGTCTTATCTAGTGATTTTTTTTTTAATTAAAAATAAAATAAAATAAAATTTAATGCAATAACTTGCATTTTTTAATGCAATAACTTGCATTTTTTAATGCAATAACTTGCATTAAAAGGGCTGGAGCCCTTTGAAGCTGCATTAAATCTGCAATTTAGACCCTCAAAGAAAAAATCCTGAAATGTTTTCCTCAAAAACCTTCATTTCTTTGTGACTGAAGAAAGAAAGACGTGGATGAAAAACATCTTGGATGACATGGGGATGAGTAAGTGATCAGGAAATTTTTATTCTGGAAGTGAACTAATCCTTCACTTTTTTACTCATACTCGTACCTGATCCTCATTCTCGATTTTGTCGCTGACGTCTTTCACTCCTTCTCCTTCTCCTATTCCTCCACCCTCATAATCATGGAACTCTGTCGCTCCCTCACCATCTCCTCCTCCCATCAGCTCCTGGGGCAGACAGAAACCCTGTAGAGAGATAGCAGAGAGAGGGAGAAAATGGTTTAAAAAGTGAACTAGATGATAATGTTGCAAAAAAACTGAGCAACTCTGTTTCAGAAAGGCTCCAGTGACTTGTGTGGGCAAGCAGATGACAATGTACCTTCTGTGCGAGTTCAGTGAAGATGTTAGCGAGGACGGACAGCAGCTTTCCAGTGGTGCGGTGAGCTCCCGTCAGTACAGCCAGATAATACCTCACCAACTCAGAGTACAGACACAGCATGGGCTCCAGACGCACCACACCCCTACACGCCTCTTTCAACTCCTTCATAGAAAATATTCAATACACACATATCCACTGTTATTTTTTAGACATACACAGCCGCTAAAAAAGTTTGGGATCAGTAAGATTTTTAATGGTTTTTAAAGACATTTCTTATGCTCATCAAGGCTCCGTTTATTTAATCAAAAAAACACAAAAAATATATTTTGAAATTTTATTATTATTATTATTATTACAATTTAATTAAAAACTTTTTCTATGGAAGCCCATTTCCGCCACTAAATAAAGAATAAAAAAAGTTTTTTTTTTTTTCAAACCTGTGTGAAAACCTCTTTAACAAATAAAAAGTTACAAATAAAAGAACAATGTTTATTTAAAATTAAAATAGAAATCTCTTGTATAAACTACCATCTAAAAGGGGTCAATAAATTTGTATTCTTTTTTTTTTTTGGGAAAAAAATACTTATTCACCAAGGATGTGTTAAATTGATAAAAAGTGATAGCAAAGACTTATATTGTAAGAAAATTTATATTTTGAATGAATGCTGTTTTTTAACCTTTTATTCATCAAGAAAAAAACCTGAAAAAACAATCCCAAAACACAGGTTCCAAAAAAAAACAAAAAAAAAAACAACACAACTGTTTCCAACATTGATAATTAATCAGCATATTAGAATTATTTTTGTATCTTGTGTTGAATCATGTGACACTGAAAACACAGGAATAAAAAAAAACAGAGGCATCATAGGAATATATTTATATTTTAAAATATATTCATATAGAACACCATTATTTTAAACTGTAATAATATTTCACACCATTACATTTTTTGTAACTGCAGCAAAATCTTACTGCTCAGTGTAACCTGATTGCATAAAATACAGTTTATATATGTGTGCGACTGACCTGTAGTTGGTTGGGCCGACAGTCGTCCCTGTGTGATCGAAGTCTCTCCAGCAGCTCCGTCACGACTCCATTGACCTCTGGTAATGACAGACTGGATACGTCTCCACTCAGGTCCTCTTCTAGTAACCTGCTCAAGTGTCCCGGTTTCAAAAGGTCCTCTGCCACCTCTGATTCGCTCTCTAAAGAAGCACACGTAAAATGAACACACACGCAGACGGATCCTCTAAAACACACTCTATGTAAAATCCTGGGTGAATTCTCACCTCTCTTGGTTTCTGGCTGCTGATCCTCCTGTTTTTCCTTCTCCTTTCTCTTAACAAGTGTCTGAACCGCACACAGAACCATGTTTATTGCTTTCTCCAGCTGCCCGGAGAACTCAGCAGAAAATGGATGAGAATGTCCTGCACGTATACAAGAAAAATAAATTATCATAAATTATAATGCAAGCAAGATGTTATTCTTAAAGAGATTTTAGTAGTTATGTTTTATTTTGCCATTATTATTTTAAAGGACTCTTATTTTAGATTTTCTTACGTTTTTGTGATTGTCTGATAGAGAGCAGGTGAGTTTTCCAGGTGGTGAATTCTGTGAGGCAGGTGTCCACCTCTGTCCTTACAGACTGGAGGCCGAAGATGAGGGCAGGCTGGGTTTGGAGGACCGGCACACCGTCTGGAATAAAGAGTTGCTCTAGAGCCGGCATCTGACCCACCACCATGCCCAGTCGGTCCAGAGAGGAACAGCAAAGTGTGAAGTGATCCCTTTTAAGAGGAAAAAGGAGATAAATGTTAATGTATAATTTAAGTCTAAAGGGTGAAGGATTTAATACAGAGTTCAGACTGAAGGGGGACTAGGGGCAATATCTAGTTGGAAAAATGCATATATTTACGATAAAATTTTATATGATGTTGTTAATGACTTCTAGTTAAAATCAAATAAAAATTATGATGGAGAAAAAAGAAGACAAAAAAGAAATAATACTACCGAATTCATTATAGAAATTTCCCCAAGATTTTTAATAATGACTTTTTAAGGTCAATAAAATAAAATTAAATTAAATCAAATCAAAAAATTCACTATTGAACATTTTTACCGATGACTTTTCAAAAAAAATTAAATAAATAAATAAACAAACAAATATGAAAAGTAAATAAATAAAAAATCAGAATAGAAATTTCCCCAAGATTTTTAATAATGACTTTTCTACACCAATTTGTTTTTACAAATAAAATAAAATAAAATAAAATAAAATAAGAAAATTTAATTTGATTTAATAAAAAAAACAAAAATAACAAAAATAAAAACAAACAAACAGACAAACAAACATTCACTATAGAGATTTTTAATAATGCCATAAATTAAAATAAAACACTGAAACGTTCCCAATATTTTTACTGATGAATTTTCTGGGACAATAAAAAAAATGAAAAAAGAAAAATGAACAATTAATAAAAAAAAAAAAAAATAAATAAATAAATCACTATATCAATTTCCCTAAGACTTTTAATAATGACTTTTCTAGGAAAAAAAAAAACTAAATAAAAAAGAAAACTAACAAAAATGAAAAATAAATGAATAAATAATTATATTGCCCAAGATTTTTATAAAAAAAAATACAAACATGGTTTTTTAAAATTCACTATAGAAATTTCCCCAAGATTTCTAATGACGATTTTTCTAGGCCTAAAAAAAAGAGGAAAAAAAATTCGCTCAAGGAATTTCCCTAAAATAACTTCTAGGCTTAAAAACAAAACAAAAATGTACAAGAACCATAGAAATGTTCAGTTTCCACATTTCCTGAAAAGTTTAATTCAACTGTGATGCGTTTCTCACACTTACCAGCTTTGTATAACTCTTTCTGTGGATTCATGGGCTAATCCATCCAGCTTCTCTTTCAGGTCTTTCACTTCCTTCACTAGGTTCTCCACCTTCTGCTGCACCTCCCTCCAAGCCTGCTCCCCTCTCCGCAGCAAGCAGGCCTGTGGCTGGATGTGTGGGGACAAGGGAGACGGGTGGCTCAGTGTGGCCTGACCCTGCAGGACCTCCCCCTCCCTGGCCTCAGCAGGGGCTGCAGAAGAACCTTCAGGACAGCACTGGAGGATCCAAGACAGCTGCTGGAGCACAACAGAGCAGTGCAGCGCTGAAGACTGAGCTCTCGAGATCCAGTGCTGGAGAGGCTTCTGAGGAGGGAGACCGCCGACTTCATCTTCAGAGCCAGGCGTGTCGGACTTGATGCTCTGGATACAGTCAATCAACTTCCTGTTGGTTTGAATGGGAAAGTTTGGGGTTGTAACGACTTTAATGTTTATAAAAGTGACTTATTCTCATTAAAAATTTAGCGTCACACAATCTTTCAGAAACCATTCTAATATGCTGCTATTGTGCTTAAGAAACATTTCTTCTTCTTATTATCAATGTTGAAAACAGTGCTGCTTAATATATTTGTGTAAGCTTTAGGATTCTTTGATTAACAGAAATACAACCTTTAATAAATTATACATTTTTTTCACATTTTTAAGAAAATTTAAGTCAGAAAAAAGTGAATTGTCTTGTACCTTAAAAATAAACAAAAACAAAACAAAAATCATAAATAAAATAAAATCCACAACGGAAATTTTCCCAAAATTTTCACTGATGATTTTCTAGGCTTAAAAAACAATATAAAACAAACAAAAATGAAAACAAATAATTAATAATAAAATTCTCTACAGACATTTTCCCACAATTTTTCGTAATTACTTTTCTAGGCTTAAGTCTGTAAAACTTAAGTAAGAAAAAAAGTGAATTGACTTGTACCTTGTAAAAAAAACATACAACAACAAAATAAAGAATTTACTACAGAAATTACCCAACATTTTTACTGATGACTTTTCTAGGCCTAAAAAAAAATAAAACAAACAAAAGTGAAAAAAAAAATTCTCTATAGAAATTTTCCCATAATTTTTCTTAATGACTTTTCTAGGCTTACAAAAATAAAATGTAAAACTCCTTTACTGTTTGTAAGTTTCTTATTCTCATCAATTCTCACAATCTTTCAGAAATAATTCAAATATGCTGCTTTTGGACTTAAGAAAAAGCACATCTTTGATGAACAGAAAGTTCAAAAGAACCGAATTTATTTGAAATACAAACCTTTTATAAATGATTAATGTCTTTGCTGTCACTTTTAAACAATGAAATGCATCCTTGCTGAATAAAAGTTTTTATTTATTAACTTTTGAATGGAAGTATATCTAATGCATTGAAATAGACCATACCTGAGCTGGACCCAGTTCTGTGTGAGTCCGGCAAGTCTTCGTCTTTGCCTCAGCAAAAGTTTAAACAGGTGAGAAGAGAAACCTCTACATCGCTGTATATTTCCCAGCCCAAGCTCCTAAAAGGACAGAGCACGAATTAGAAATAAATCCCACTTTAAATCTAAAGCAGATACTTCATTTTCCTTATTATATGGATTTGAGGCCCTCACCTTAACAGAGCTCTGTAATGCTGTCAGCATGGCGTTGCGTCTGGCCCAGGATCGATAGTAATACTTCTCACAGCCTTCCCATGCATCCATCATCTCCGCAAATAACCTGAGACATTATTAAATAAACATTATTTAATACCAAAATCAGGGCCTGATCCTTAGCTACAAGAAAGACACTAGTCTGTAGATGATGATTACATACGTGTGCTCTGTGTTGTCCTGTGTCTTGACTGCAGACAGGGCTATCTTCATCTCCATTGGCTGCAGACACAGCGTCTCATCTGGGTCTGCTGTATGAGCCCAATTCAGACCCTTACGATAGGACAGACCTGGACAGAAACAAAACTCAATCAACCTGCTGTCTCCATACACTTCAAGATTATAGAAAATGAACCGATTTTTTACATATCAAGCTTATTTTTTCTGTAAGAGTGGGTGCGGCCATTTGTACATTTTATGGGAGTGGCTTCATCTGTGTCCTGTCTGTGTGAATACATTATCTGTACATTTTGGCTTTTAAATACCATTAAAGCAGGGTTGGGCAATATTTATGCTAACCGTAAAATGACTGTAAATAGCACACAAAAACAAAAAAAGTTTTATTAAATGATAAACTTGACATTTCAACCTTTAAATCGTTTGATTCATTTAAATACACCATTTAAGCAATCAATTATTATATTAATCTAATAACATAAAATAAATTACATATTAAATTTAAATGAATTAAACATTTCACAGTGTCTTGTTAAGATTTTTATAATGCATTAGCATGAGCTTCTTGTCGATCCATCAGTTGACTTTTACAGCTGTGTGTTTGCTGCATATGAATATAGTTAGGTTTTTGCATTGGTCTGAGCAAAAACTGCAGAAGAGCTTATTGAAAAAAACTAATTAATTCTCTGCCAGAAGGTGGCACTTTTGGAACGGCAGAAATATAGTGGTTTTAGCTATTTTTATCTGTACAAACCAATAAACGAAAACTAAAACTAAGGAAAACGACTGATCAGAAAACATTTTGGCAAACTAAAATAAAAATGTCAAAATAAATAAAAAACTAAAACTAAACAAAACTAACAACATAATTATCAATAATAATTATCAAAAATAAATTTGTTTTTGTAATCATTGCATTCTCACCTAGGATGGAAAAATAATAGAGATCAAAATAGAGCACATCATCTTTTGAAAGTAATTGGCCCTTCAAATAATGTTTGTGTCAAATGCATTGTCTTGCCACTAGGTGGAAACAAGTAATTGTTAAAAAATGTATTTGCCATCGAATAGAGAGATTCATAAATTTTATATTAAAAATTGGTGTATTAATATGTTTAATAATTTATTCAAATGAATTAAACACTTAAATAGACTGCAGCAATTTATATTTTGTCTCACATTATTTTGCTTAGTTTAGATTTGCGGGGAAATCATGATCTCCAATTGGTCTCTTAAAAACAAACTAAAACTGAAACTAAACTATATAAAAACTAAACTAAAAGCTAACAAAATTGTTAAAGAAACGAATTAAAACTAAACTAAATTTTATTGCAAATTTGAAAACTATAGTAAAATAACACTAATTTAAAAAAAGTACTATAACTAGTAACTATAATAACCTTGGTTACATCCCTATTATTAAAGATTTATTCATTTTATAATAAAATTCCTATAATTTAACTGATATTTCCATTTTTTTTTTTCAGGACTGCAAAAATCTATTTTCTAATAGCACATGAAATGACTCAGACTGACCAATCTGTGCAAGCATCTTGAAGAGATCCGCAAGCGCTCTCTGTTTCTGCAGAAGGATGTGTTTGACCTCTGCCTTTTGCTTCTCCTGCTCCACGCTGCGGTCCACCGTCAGGCTCTGGAGGGCTTGCACATTGGTAATGATCTCGGCTGGAACAATAACAAATTAGAGAAAAAGTTACGTTTTTTCATTCATTAACCATTTTCAAAATTCACACATCCACATGCCTTTTAATAAGCTACCAACACAAGCTGGAACATATCGAGAAAACTCTAATAGACGGACTACAGCAAATATGACAGCATTATATAGTTAACTAATCAGAACATAAAAACTCCTCCATTAAGTTCTCAGCCTATGATTGAGGGCAAACAGTGATACCTGTGAACTGATCCAGGTCTTCTGAGAGCTCCGGAAGAGAGGTCTTCTTTACTAGCTGCACACACAGCTTCTTCATCTTTCTTGTGAGGACAGGCAGACGGCCTTGGAGAGATGAGGGCTCTTTATCAGACGAGAGTTCCTCTGGACCATCAGCCTGACGCATGAAAATGTTACAAGTGTTAGTGTTTGTTAATATAACTTTGTTACAAAAAGACACCATAAGGATCATGATATGAACAACATAGCTGTTTAATAACAGGAAATCCTTTAGAATTCAAGATTACATTTAACATTTAATCATATAGCGGATGCTTTTATCAAAAGCAACTTACGAATCAAGGCATGTCAATAGAAGCACTGAGGGCATTGGTTAAAGAAGAACTACATACAGTAAATTACATGGTGTTTGCATATAATTGTGTCTTAGCACTCTACAATTATAAAAATACATTCAATCCTTTTTTTAAACCCCAAATAACCTAAAAAGTCTCAATTATCAAGCAGCTTTGATTTGCAGTGGATTAGTTTTTGATGGTAACGCTTCGTCGAACACAGAAAAAATGGTTTCTGTAGCACTGAGGAGCTTCTGTCACTACAACAAATTTCTAGTATGTGTAAACATAACTGGCAAAAAAGCTCATTCTGATTCTGATTTAATATATGACAGTTTGAAGTTGCTATTTCAGCTTGACCGTATGATACCTGTAGATCTCTGCCCTTTCCAGGCAGGGCAGTTTTCAGTGCTCGATGAACCTTGTGCAGAGGAGTGTCCTCAGGTTGTGAATCCACATCATCCATGCTGCTGCTACTGCCCCGCTCCACCAGACACGGTGTACACGGCTCCTTTAGTGCCGCCTCAAACTTCTTTACAAACTTAAACAGGGTCCTGATAACAGACAAATGTCAAAACATGATTTTAAAACCACTGCAGCCAGTTTAATGTTAAATATAACATAACACAACTAGTCTAGTGCTTAAATGTAATAAATATCCTGATAAATAAATTTAGGATCTGCACAAATAAGCTTAAAGGAGTAGTTCACTTTCAGAACTTAAATTTACGGATAACGTACTTAATGAAATTGTTTTTTGAGGAAAACTTTTCATGTTATCTATTTATTTATTTTAGAAAATGACTGATTGATTTGCTAGATAAGACCCTTATTCCATGGCTGGGATCATATGCAGCCCTTTGAAGCTGCATTTTGGAGGTTCAAACTTGTGGGCACCATAGAAGTCCACTATATGGAGATAATTCCTGAATTTTTTCCTTAAAAAACATCATTTCTGTACTACTGAAGAAAGAAAGACGTGAACATCTTGGATGACAAGGAGGTGAGTACATTATCTGTACATTTTTTTTCTGGAAGTGAACTACTCCTTTAATACAATTGAAGCAGGATTGGGCAATATTTATGCTAACTGTAAAATGACTGTAAAAAGCAAACAAAAACAAAAAAGTTTTATTAAATAATAAACTTCACATTTGAACCTTTAAACCATTTTAAAGAAAACGGATAAGTCGAAAGAATCAACTATTACATTAATTTAAACCATTATCATCAATTATTATATTAATCTAATAACATAATATAAATTACATTTTAAATTTAAATGAATTAAACATATCACAGTGTCTTAATTGTTAAGATTTTTACTACGCATTAGCTTCTTGTCGATCCACCAGTTCACTTTTACAGTTGTGTGTTTCCTGCATATGAATATACAGTAGTTAGATTTTTGCATTGGTCTGAACAAAAACAGCAGAAGAGCTTATTAAAAAAAACAATTCATTCTCTGTCAGAAGGTGGGGCTTTCATAACGGCAGAAATATAGTGGTTTCACCAGTAAACGCAGTACTCGATAAAGTGCAGCGTTCATTTTTATTAAATGAAAGCATAGATTTTAGACTTTCTTATAACATTTGAATAATTTTGGCCTTTAATTTGATACAGATAAATGTAAGACTTTAAGGACATGCAATAACCCTGAAATAATAGAAATGCGTTAATGATGTGTTAAAAAGTTTTCAAAAATATTTAATTTACAATAATATTTTACTGTTTAAGTCTTTTCTGCTCACCATTTTATTTAATCAAACATACGGTACAAGTAACTATTAATACAATTTAAATGAGTAACTTTTATTTTTATAAATTAAAAAATGCATTTATTTCTGTAATGGCAAAGATGAATTTTCCTTCAGGATCCTTCAGAAATCTGATTTGATGCTTGGACCTTACTGACCCCCAACTGTTTATGTAACATCAAGTCAATCAACCTCACCTGTGTGTTTTCTCCACTGACTGCTTGATGGACCAAAAACTGACATCATTCCACTTGGAGATTTTGACAAAGTCCTATAATCAGGAAGATAAACATTACAGTAACGGAGACACCAAAAAAAAAAATTACATCTGACAATCTTGCTTGCTTTGGTTTCACCTACTTTGAGCTCTTTCTCTATAGGAGACCTCAGCTGGGTGATCTTGGCCTGGATGCTCTCTGAGAACTGTGTGTAATATTTATAGAGATTCCACAGCAGACTGCAAAGTGACTCTGAGAGGATAAAAAGAAAAAGTCATTTATTTAATCTGGCCTGCATAGTCACCAATTTGTCATAGATGTTAGATGATGTTAAAATAAATATTATATCAACATTGCACATGCATTCTGCCCTCCAAAGGCAAAGTGCAGTAACTACGCCAACACTGAAACTGAGAAAAATGCCTTTAAAGTTTTTACACCAGCTAGTCAAACATACTGAAACTCTCATCTCTGAAACGGGACACAATTTAACCAGGAGACTTTGCCACAAGACAAAACAGTTGTCACAAAGTCCATTTTAAGCCTTAACTCAATTTTGACCAAATATGTAGTTACTGCGCTTTGCCTTTGGAGGGCAGTATTGTTCTGTCCGTATATATGATGCAATCCAGATTTCTCTTACCATGTCCTTCCTGTTTGGGAGCCAGCAGGACGTGGCAGTGAAAACCAAGCAACATGGACAAGCGGATGGAAAACTCTCCTATGGTGGAGCCTTCAATGAAGGCCTGCAGGGTGGATGAGATTGACGAGAGGGAAAGATGCTCCACGGCGTCATCTATTCGACAAGAAAAGTGTCATCCAATGCAAACAGATTAAATGCACAAAATACAAAGCAGAGGATGAAACATGTAGTACTGCATCTATAAAAGTGCATTTCAATCACCATGTCTGGAGTCAGTCCTCTGCTCCTGTAGGTATCTCTCTATGAGCTGGTAAATGGACAACCAGTGCTTGGTTGAATTCTCAGCATGGCGCTTCAATGCGTTATCTAGGCTGCTCGACCAGCAGCTGCAGAGATACAGATTAAACTAGTTAGATCACAGATTAAAACAACCTTCAAAATCAGTTTAGGACTTCATGTTTCACTACTTACTTGAGCTCAAGTTTTCTCCACTGGATGATGAGTTGTGTGATAGCTTCCAGCTCATTCCTAAGAGACACAGCCCGGCTAGCATTGTTTTCCCAGTCCTGTTAAGGAAAAATGAGAAGAACTGCTCTCAAACTGATGAAACTGCTGACCTAAGCTGTGCACAAATGGTCAGGATACTACTGACTAGTGTGTGAGATGATTCCTCTACCTGTGATTTGCTGAGCAGGATTTCCAGACCGTTTAGGAACTTTGCTAGAGGGCTGGACAGACTGAACGCCAATATCCTCTCTATTACTATGATGATCTGGGACACATAATACAACAGAAAAAGACAAACGTTTTAACACATTTCATAGCAGATTGAGATTTGAAGTTCTCAAATGTTAATTAAACCAAAGGATTATTACCATACTTGACACCAAATATTAGAGCCCAAATTGTGATTATAACTTTATGAGATCTGTGAGAAAATACCCATTATTTTTAATGCAGTAAGTGTTTTTCACGATACATATATTTTTTTAAAGAATTCAATCATTTTATTCAGCAAAGATGCAATGAACTGATCAAAAGTGACAGTATAGATATTTATAATGTCACAGAAGATTTCAAAGGTATGCTGTTCTTCTGAACTTTTTATTCATTAAAAAATACAGAATAAAGAAAACAGCTATTTTAAATTGTGACCCTGGACCGCAAAACCAGTCATAATGATCATTTTTTTGAAATTGTGATTTAAACATCATCTGAAAGCTGAATAAATAAGCTTTAGATTGATGTATAGTTATGTTAGGACAGGACAAAATTTGGCAGAGATACAACTATTTGAAAATCTGGAATCTGAGGGTGCAAAAAAAATCTAAATACTGAGAAAATCGACTTTAAAGTTGTCCAAATGATGTTCTAAAGCAATGCATATTACTAATCAAAAATTAAGTTTTGATATATTTATGATAGGAAATTTACAAACTATCTTCATGGAACATGATCTTTACTTAATATCCTAATGCTTTTCGTTTTGACCCACACAATCTGTTTTTGGCTTTTGCTACAAATATATTATGCTACTTAAGACTGGTTTTGTGGTCCAGGGTCACAACTGTAATCATATTTCACAACATTACTATATTTTACAGAATCTTTGGTCAAATAAATGCATCTTTGGTGAGACTTTCAACAACAATAAAAAATCTTACCAACCCCAAACTCTGAACAGTTGTGTACATTTTATAAAATCTATTCTCGTCTCTTAATTTTCCTTGCGTTACTTGGGGATCCCTTCAAAACCAATTTCAAAAAAACCTGAAACAGATCAGATCAACAACAGTGACAATAACAGCCTCTCTCACCTGAACAAGCGCAGGGTGTTCGGGCCAGTCGTTCAGGCGCTGTCTCACAGCCTTACTCAGCTGTTCCAGCGCTGGCAGACAGATCCGGGCCTGACTCATATTAGGGTCTCTGTAGAAGTCATACGGCCCATCACCCTGGAGAATCAGTTCAGCCGGACCTCCAGAACCAGTCACAGTGTTCTGGAGCAAAGTGCTGAGGAGAAGCTGAGAGCCCATCAACTTAGCGTCCACCTCACAGTCTGAGAGAGCAGGGAATAAAATTAAAAGATCAGATGAATGCAATATAGGCTGAGGTTTTCTAATTTGTAATAAATCAAGCCTTCATACCCATTAGATGGTAGAAGCGGGCTATCAGTGGCGCTGTGCTTTGATAGGATGAAACCAGGGCACTGACGTGGTCTTTGGTGTGGTTAATTGGCATGTTGGGCTGGTACCACAGTGACTGAGCGTAGGACAAGCAGAGTCTCTGATGGACCTGAACCACTGTGCTCATGCTGCTGACTAACAGGAAGCCGCTCGTCTCACTAGACGATTCCTCCGAATCCACATCATCGTCGTCCTCTATGATTATTGGCTGATCCAGACTAGGTTCTGAAGTGATATCAGCAAAATCCTGTGGGAAAAATAGAGAAAACAGATTAATGATGAAGGCAAAGCAAGCACCTACTGATTTAACAACAGTGGAATTAAATTAAATCAGACATAAAAACTTGCATTTGACCTAGGGATGCACCGAAATGAAAATTCTTGGCCGAAGCTGAACAAAATTAAACAGTTTTGTCTTGCTTTTCAAAATTAAAAATTAAAAAATCAATCACAAAACAACAATTTAAAAATATTTATTTAACACTGAACATTTTTAACATGCTAGTAGACTATAGCCTACCAACAAAGCACAATTTAACTTAAAATGAATAAGTTAGTAAAATAATATTCTTTGTCCATTTTTAAGACCCCCTTCTTGAAGCAGGCATGTGCTTTTAACGTACAAATAAATGCAGCCTTGCTGAGCAAAGGAGAATGTTATAGTAAATGTATTAATAGAGCTGTTGTAATGATTGCTCTCATTATTTTTGTCTTACTTTTTTATTTTATTTTACAGAACAGTAATATTACAATACTAACATTTATGAATGTTGACTTTTATTTTGATGGAAACCCGCAAGAAGACCTCAGTACTACTTTTTGCTGACAGCAGCAGATTTATGAATGATTCACATCACACAGATTTCTCTGCCACTTTTTGAACTCTGGGTAAGGAGCTGGTGCAGCGCTGTCAGAATAAATACAATTTGTGCGTGTATTAGACAACATAACGTTCTGTAGTTTATTTACTAATGGTTTAAGGTCATTTCATGATTTCAGTCATCATACAGTAACCAGCAACAACCAGCCCTTTCTCTTCTCATGGAAGACATGCGATGCGGTACTAAACAGTCTCTCGCTGTCGGTGCTTGGAATGATTTTTGCTTCTTTCTTGGACAGTTTTAACAACTTCCACACTGCCCACATGTTTGCTGCATTAGTGTGCGCCTCTATTTGTTTGCGTCGTGTCATTGTTCAGTATAATTTATTCAGCTGAATAATTACGAAAATTCCTAATTTGACCCTTTTAGTCTGTGTTTACCTTGTGGTAAGAGGGGAAAGAGCGTCTGAACTCTCTTTCTTCCTGCTGGTCCTCTGTTAGGCCTGTCCCATGTAGACGAGTGCGATTGCGGTACAAACTAGCTTCCATCTGCTCTTTTTCTCTCGCTCTCTTCTCCTGCTCGTCCCATTCATTCACTATAGCCTGAAAAAAACATCACAGCGTGTCACAAATTCACTCCCATCAACATCGCAATAAGCTTGCTCACAAAAGACTGTGAAAGCCTCGTCAAAGACACTAAACAATTTAACTATACTTAATAAATAAGTTTCTCTGCAGGTTTATACGTCTAATAAATATAAAATATGCTGAGTAATTATTTTTCGGAATATATTATTTAGTTTTTTTTGGCTTTAATACAATAATATAAAAATGAATTATTTATTTATTTAAATTGTTATTCAAATACAACCAGTATACACTTTTCCTCTCACACAGAATGTCCATATCTATATACTAAATTGTGACCCTTGACAACAAAACCATAAACATAGTCATAAGGGCCAATTTTTAAAATTAAGATTTATACATCATCTGAAATAAATATGCTTTCCATTGATGCATGGTTTGTTAGGACAATATTTGGTCAAGATACAACTATTTGAAAATCTGGAATCTGAGGGTGCAATCAAAATACTGGGAAAATAGCCTTTAAAGTTGTCCAAATGAAGTTCTTAGCAATGCATATTAATAAACAAAAATTAAGTTTTTGTATATTTACGGTAGGAAATGTACAAAATATCTTCATGAAACATGATCTTTACTTAATATCCTAATGATTTAGGGCATACAAATATACCCGTGCTACTTAAGACTGGTTTTGTGGTCCAGATATATAAAAATATTTAAAATCATGAAAATTCATTAATTATTTTTCAAAAATAAAATAAAACATTAAAATAAAGTATCGGATGTAAATCTTAACTTAAAAAACTCAAATGAAAATGAGAAATGAAACCAGCAGAACAGATGAAGTAATAAAAATTAAAACTAAGTAAAAATTAAAGCTATATAGAAAAAAAAATGAATATAAATGACTAAACATAACTTACTAAAATAAAAAAAATTAAACTGAACTGAAAACAAAGAAATAACACAAAATAACACACTAAAAAAAGTACATAAATTGTACCAAAACAATTTATTATGCATAAGTCTTATTTACTTATTTATTTGTGACCCTGGGCCACAAAATTAGTCTTAAGTAGCACAGATATATTTGTGGCAATGGCCAAAATACAATAAATTGTATGGGTCAAAATTATCGATTTTTCTTTTATGCCAAAAATCATTAGGATATTAAGTAAAGATCATGTTCCATGAAGATATTTTGTAAAATTTCTTCCGTAAACATATCAAAACTTATTTTTGAATAGTAATATGCATTGCTAAGAACTTCATTTGGACAACTTCAAAGGCGATTTTCTCAATATTCTGAATTTGTTGCACCTTCAATTTCCAGTTTTTCAAATAGTTGTATCTTGGCCAAATATCGTCCTATTCTAACAAACCATACATTATTTATAATGTTAAAAAACTAACCCATATGACTGGTTTTGTGGTCCAGGGTCACATTTATTTATTATAAAAATCCAAAAGGACCGCATTAATTAATAACTAAACTATAATTCTTCTGCTTTGGGATATTTGTACTTCATATCTCACCTGGCAAACATGTCTGAAGAGTTTTTGCGTCTCGGCACTGAGATGTCCGGCACTCAGTGTGTGACTCTGTATGTACAGCAGCGCATTCAACAACAAAACTGCATGATCTGGGATTACACGGCTGACCTCTGCTGCAGGCAACTGCTTTCCCAGGCCCTTTAGCATATGCAAGCATTCCCTTGAACACAGGTAGTCCGCACAGGCCAGATCAGAGGATGCCGCTGGACTGGGAAAAGCTAGCATAGTGGACACGAGTCGTGCCAGACCCGGTTGGGCAGTCATCGAGGAGGACACCTGAGAAGCCAGGAGTCGCATGCCGTGCTGTACTTGCAAAATCGCTGCCCGTAGAGGCACAACCACATCAGGATAGAGCGGGTACTCCTCAACCAGACGCTGGGTAAAGCGGTGCTGTGAAGCCTGCCACACAGCCTCTTCCTTCAACAAACCCTGAATTCCCAGCCTTGATTTTGGCCCCGGGGCCTGTAAGGCCTTCAGGAGGTGGGAGAGCAGGTCGCCCACTGCGGCTGGTTGGCCAATGCTGCACAGGTAGTGCTGGAGTTCTTGATACAGACGGCCATATTGGGGGTCTGGGGGGCGGCAGGCTTGTTTACGACTCAGTTCGCAAATCTGCTCCTTCACCTGCTGCATACGGATCCACAAGTACCTACAAGTACACAAAAGATTCCAGCATTCAATTGGAAAACTGAAGAGATGGACCAACATAAAAATTGGCCAGCACAGATAACAAGCTATTTTTTTCATATTATGCCCAATAAGTATGGAAGCCCGTTTCAGTCAATGAATAAAAAATAAAAAAAGGTTATTGTGACTTTTTATCTGACAACTCTTAAGTTTTTTCTTAGAATTGTGAGATATAAACTTGCAACTGTGAGTTATAATGTCAGAACTGCAAGATATATACATGCAATTACGAGTTATGAAGTCAAAATTGTGGAATATAAACTTGCAATTCTGACTTTTTTCTCGCAAATATGAGTTTGCAACTCATAACTTCCTTTTTTTCCTCAGAATTATGCGATATAAACTTAAAATTGTGAGTTATGAAGTGAGAATTGTGAGATATAAACTTGCAATTCTGACTTTTTTCTCGCATATGTGAGTTTGTAACTCACAATTTACTTTTTCTCAGAATTACTTGACAAACTCACAACTGCGAGTTATAAAGTCAGAATTGTGAGATATAAACTTGCAACTGTGAGTTATAATGTCAGAATTGCAAGATATATACATGCAATAATGAGTTATGAAGTCAAAATTGTGGAATATAAACTTGCAATTCTGACTTTCTCGCAAATGTGAGTTTGTAACTCATAATTTTCTTTTTTTCCTCAGAATTATGCGATATAAACTTAAAATTGTGAGTTATGAAGTGAGAATTGAGATATAAACTTGCAATTCTGACTTTTTTCTCGCAAATGTGAGTTTGCAACTCACAATTTCGTTTTTTCTCAGAATAACGTGATACAAACTCACTTTTGCGAGTTATAAAGTCAGAACTGAGATATAAACAATTCTGACTTTCTTCTCGCATATGTGAGTTTGTAACTCACAATTTACTTTTTCTCAGAATTACTTGACATAAACTCACAACTGTGAGTTATAATGTCAGAACTGCAAGATATATACATGCAATTACGAGTTATGAAGTCAAAATTGTGGAATATAAACTTGCAATTCTGACTTTCTCGCAAATGTGAGTTTGTAACTCATAATATCCTTTTTTCCTCAGAATTATGTGATATAAACTTAAAATTGTGAGTTATAAAGTGAGAATTGTGAGATATAAACAATTCTGGATTTCTTCTCGCATATGTGAGTTTGTAACTCACAATTTTCTTTTTCTCAGAATTACTTGACATAAACGCACAACTGCGAGTTATAAAGTCAGAATTGTGAGATAAAATATTAGAAATTCTGACTTTTTTCTTGCAAATGTGAGTTTGTAACTCAGTTTACTTTTTCCTGAATTAATCAGTTACATGAAAAGCTTTACTTTAAATTTAAGTCAATTTATTCAAGCGGTTTTCACTCACTGATTCTAGAAATATTGAAAAAAAGTTTTTTTGACACCACTTATTTGCCTTTAGGGGCCCAATATCTTAAAATGTAATGTATATCTTGACTGTTTAGGAATGTTTTCTTTTAAAATACTACTGCTGCTCCAATCGGAATTTTTTAATTTTTCCAAAAAAGTATTGTCCAGACCTTTCCTCGGAAGGAAATATAGAGAAAAGACCTCTTGGAATTTTAACTAAACATCACTGATGTACAATATGAGAAATGGATACTCAGGGCAATTGAGCATAAATGATTTAATATTGAGTATCAGTGAATATTAGCTGAAAATCTCTCATATCCATCATATCATATTCAGTACCTGATGCGAGGATGTTGGAAGTTATCGGTTGTGCTACTCTCCTCAAGCTCTGCCCCTGTGAGCATCTGTGAGGACAGACTCCGCCCTCTCCACTCTTCCTGTAGCAAAGCAAGCTGAGAAACACAAAGAAATCATCTTGATTTGCATGTAGTTGTAAGGCTGCAAAAGTTCTCCAGAAATCTCACAAAAGCAACCACTTGCAAGCTTGTCTCACCTCCTCTTGTGCATAGCGGAGTTTATACGCCCTTTTTACTGCCGGGTCAAATATTGTTTGTGGAGCCCAAACTTGGATTTGCAGCAGACCCATGTTCACCCAGAAAACTCCAGACCGGGCAAGTTGGACCGAATCCTGTGCCCGGTTGTGTGCAAACTGTGTCAAGCATGTCACTAGGGTATCCAGAAAGCCCTCTGGGAGCAGGTTTTCCGGCAGGCCTTCTTTGAGGGAGATCTGAATCTCCTGGGCTGCAGCAATGGGATCCTGGCTTTCAGTTAAACTGTCACAGGATTCTGCATAGCTTTCCTGTAAACCTGGAGACAACAGCTCAGAGAGAGACTGCATCTGACGTCGCAACACAAGTCCTTGCAACCTACAGTCAGTTGATCTACAGAGAATGAGAGAGGATGAAAGACAGAAGATTAAAATTAATCACTGCATGACAGAAATGACAATAAAATATGTTAAAATGGTTATTTTAACATTATTATTATTATTTTTTAAATATGACATGACGTGTTACTTACAAAGTCAAAATTGTGCAATATAAACTCGCAATTCTGACTTTCTGAGTTAGTAACTCAATATTAATTTTTTTTCTTAAAATCATGTGACAAACTCAATTGCAAGTTATAGTCATAATTGTGAGATATACAATTAGAATTGCATGATATAAACCAGCAAAGCCAAGTTATAAAGTCAGAAATGTATGATAAAAACTCATAGTTCAGACTTCTCCTAGCAAATTTGAGTTTGTAACTCACAATTTACTTTTTTCCTCAGAATTACATGATATCAATTCACAATTGCAAGTTATAAGTCAGAATCGCGATATAAACTTCTGAGAAATTAAGCCAGAGTTGTGAGATATTGCGTAATATAAACGTCCAGTTCCAAGTTATAGAGTCAGAATTATAAGATAAAATCTTTTATTTCTCACAAATGTAAGTTTGTAACTGACATTTTCCTTATTTCTTCGGAAGTAATACAAACGTACACAACTGCAAGTTATAAAGTCAGAATTAAAAGATAAAAACTTTTTTTTCTCGCAAATGTAAGTTTGTAACTGACAATTTCCTTATTTCTTCGGAATTAAGTAATACAAACGTACACAACTGCAAGTTATAAAGTCAGAATTGTCAGATATAAACTGCAAAAATGATTATTTTAACATTTAATAAATATTAAATATGACATGCCGTGTTATTTAACCAAGTGTGATGTGTGTCTCTACCTGAAGTCAGCAAGCTCAAGCATGGCCATATTATCCCAGATCACAGCGCTCAGATCTTGAAGCTGCCCGGTTCTCTCCCTCCACTCACCCAGGGTCACCCGTGATGATGACAGGAAGTGTGACCCCGATGGATCCCATCGGCCGCCAGCATCAGTGTTGCTCAGAACTCCCAGCATGCAGCGGGACCACACAGCATGACTCAGCATGCCAGGACCCTTCAAATCAACAAACATCACATCAAGGTTATTTATGAAGACATAAAATGTTAAATACAAACTTTTTTTTTAAAATTCTTTCTCCATTAACAAACACACCGTATCAGATGGCCCCAACGGTGATCTAGAGTTCATGTGCTCCTCAGGGTTCAACGGATTCCACTTCAGCCAGCGGTCAGGGTCAGAGGTCACACTGCCGCTCCATAACGCTGCCAGTGTCTCAGACAGAAGCTCACACCACACCAGCGGCAGCTCCTCTACAGGCTGGTGAGGAAATTACAAAAAGACTGATTAGATCCTGTAGCATGTGTTTCTCAGTGACTGGAGAATTTTTTTTTTTTATAAATGGAATGTTTAACAAAGGTTGTTAGTATTGTCTGCACTGTAAATGTAAAAATCAAGCTCTATCACTGTATTGTTTGTATGGTCAATTTAATAATCATCAATGCGGCCATTCGTAATAACCCTAGAATGATTATGAAGGTGTTTTGACAGACCCGCTCAGTGCCCAGCAGGAAGCAGAGAGGCTGCAGCTGTCGGATATTCATGGGGGTCGACTGCATACAGAAACGCAGATGGTTGGAGAAGGACCTGCGGAGATCATCTTCTGCCTTTTTACTGCTCCTGTAGAACAAAAAAATGCAAAAGAATATCAATAAAAATCAACAAACAACAGTCTAATGAACAGTCCTGTGCTACAAGATCCTAATCAAGTGCCAATTTCCAGTTGTTATTGTTTACTAAAATGAAATGTTACATAACATACTTTGTTAATTGAGACCAAGGTAAAAAATAAAATGAAAGCTAATTCAAAATATAAGTATATAAACAATAAATTATTTGTTTTTCAGCATTTTTGTGTATTTGAACCCTTTCCAACAATGACTGTATGATTTTGAGATCCATCTTTTCACATTAACATGGATGCATTAAGAGCCTAATTTGAAAATCGGGGTAAATTTAACTTATTTTGTCTTCTGGAAAACAAGTATCTACTGTAGGTTCTGAAAGGCAGTACTAAATGAAAAAATATTATATTTAGGCAAAACAAGAAAAATACACACATTCATTCTGTTCAAAAGTTTATACCCCCTGGATCTCAATGCATAGTTTCTCCTTCTGAAGCATCAGTGAGCATTTGAATCTTCTGTAATAGTTGCATATGAGTCTCTCAGTTGTCCTCAGTGTGAAAAGATGGATCTCAAAATCATGCAGTCATTGTTTGAAAGGGTTCAAATACACAAAAATGCAAAGAAAAAAAAGCTAAAAAAAAAAAAAATTATGAAACCTAAAGGATTTTTCTAAAGAAAAGCAGGCACATTAAATGTTCAGGAGAAACAAGAGACCCATGAACAACTATCACTAAACAAAAAAAGATATTAAGAACAGGTTCATTTTTTATAAATTCAACTATTATTTTCTCTTGTGGACTATATGTATACATTTTTATGTAAAATTTCTTATTCAGGTCAGTGCTAAATAAAAAAATAACATGCATTTTGCAAGATTCGTCTTGTTTTGCTAAAATAATGAACATTTTGCAGATTCTAATGTAAACTTTTGACTTCAACTGTATGGTCTTCAGCAACTTTTTTCAGTTTAAACTAGGGACAGTCTGATATATATTTGTAGGGAAAAAATGGTGAGTTTTGTTAAAGGTAAGCCTGTTCAGTCACTCCAAACATCGCTGGACTCAACACAATCATACCTTGGTGTGAGTGACAGGTACAGCAGATCTGTGGTGACTTTCATTTGGTTTAGGACTGCCAGCTCCTCCAGTGCAGGCCACAGTTGAGCCCTGCGTGCCAGCTGCAGTAACATCTCCTGGCCTGGTGCGGCACTGTCTCCTACTTCTTCCTCATTATCTTCTGAAAGAGAGTCCAGCAGGCCACAGGAAGCCATATGACCCTGCTGCTGATCCACACAGCTCACAAGCCTCTCCAGAACACCTGGATAGAACAATTTGTGTTATTAACTTAAGCGGTTAGGGTTTGGCTGGTTGTATGGTCTACCACTACACCACTTCAAACCCAATATGCATAATAACTATCATCAAAAGTGACTGGTTTACCTGAGTTCTGAGGCTCCAGCAGGAGGTTGGCCTGAAGCACCAAACCCCAAGCTTCCAGTAAGGCTTCTTTGGAGTCAATTCCCATGGCCACCCCACGGAGACGAGACACTTCTTGTTTCCAAAGCGATGCGAGGCTGTTGTCGAGGCGCAGGTCCCTAACATCCAAAGCCCTGCACAGCACTCGCAGACGGGCTGCACATTCAGCCACCGCCTCCAGCTGCACAGAAAGGTTTGTGGGATTATTTGAAAGACATCTGAAAATTTTGCTAGAACTTTATTCATGTTTTATTCAGCAAGAACACATCACATTGATCAAAAGTGACAGTAAAGACATTTATAATCAAATAATTGCTGTTCTTTTGAACTTTCTATTCAACAAAACATATCACAGTTTCCACAAATACATTAAGCAGCTCAAATGTTTTCAACATTGGCATTAAAGAGCAGGGCATATGGGTTTTTAAAAAATTTTTTTTTTTGTAGTTTGTAACGCAGCTATCCTTTATAATACAAAATAAGAGGAAATTATTAGGAGAGAAAAAGGAAACAGGATCAAGAAACGTCAAAGCCTGGACCTGTGTAACCCAATGAGCACCACAGATCAACAATGCCATGCCATGGCTCTAATCTGCTTTAAAAAAAAATCTTCTAAACTGCCTAACCTTAAACGGCAGTGGCTTTCCCAATGTCTTCTGAATGCCCTTCAGAGCAGAGGCCACAGCCACGGAGCTGGAAAGTGTGTTCTGGATGGCCGTGGAAATGGTGTGTAGCTCCTGTTGGCCTCTGAAATGAACACACACAACATACATGTCAAAGATGAAAAAGGGTTTAAGCATAAAAACAATAAGTGTAATACTGCTTTAAATTGTTGTTGTTTTTCCACAAAAAAATATTACAAATTTTTCTGTTCTTGTTTTTCTGAGCAAAAAATAAATATCATACATTTCCCCTAATTTACAGAAGACCCACTAAAATGTCATTCAGTGTAACAATTTTGTCATGCATGTTTACAACAAAAATCTATTTATGACATTAAAAGACTTTCACCCCAAATACTAACTAGTTGTAATTCTGCATTTTTGCCCATTTGTCAGTAAATATATTTTACTCATTTAAAACACAATAAAATGTAATATGCTCCATTATTCTTTTATATATTTTAATATGTACAAGTCAGAATAAACATGCTGCTTGAATGTTTACATAAATATTGTGTTACACTGAATGACAATATAACATTATTTCAACACAATTTTGACATTTTTTTTTTCAAAAACGTATTTGAAACCTGCTTTCTAATGGACATAAAATCACTTTTGTAAATTTCTTTTGACATGGACATCTTAAAGTCTTTGACTCACATATAAACAAGCACTACAGAGAACATTACATGATGGACTTTTAATCATATAATACACCCATTACTCACTCATAGTCACTATCCCCCATCAAAAGCTGAGGTAGCCGCAAAATGAGGTTTTTGTGCACCCATTGCCAGTGCAGGGACATCACACAGACACCCCGAGTGTCCGCAGACAGAGAGTTACACACATGCCAGAAACGATCCCTCCACTGCAGTAGCTGCAAGATCTGGACACACAATCACATCACTGTAAACCAACTGGAGAATAGAGCAGCACAAATATACTATATTAAGGAATAAGGTTCTGACCTCAAACATGAGGTGGTCGGAGATGTATGGCTGGCCTGACTGCACAGCTTGCAGTACGAATGAATCCCACAGGTCGAAGAATGAGCGCAGGTGGACTAACACTGGATGAGGCAGGTGGCCAATGTCAACCGTCCCTATAAAACACAATTTTATAAATGTGAATAGTGATATACACTACCAGTCAAAAGTTTTTGAACAGTAAGCTTTTTAATGTTTTAAAGAACTCTCTTCTGCTCCCTAAGCCTGCCAATATTTGATCCAAAGTACAGCAAAAGCAGCAAAATTTTGAAATATTTTTACTATTTAAAATAACTGCTTTCTTTTTGAATATATTTTAAAATGTAATTTAATCCTGTGATCAAAACTACATTTTCAGCATCATTACTCCAGTCTTCAGTGTCACATGATCCTTCAGAAATCATTCTAATATGCTGGTTTGCTGTTCAAGTAACTTTTATTTTTATTATCAATATTTAAAACAGCTGAGTATTTTATTTCAGGATTCTTTCATGAATACAAAGATCTAAAGATCAGAAGTCCAGAAATTTTTTAAACTAATACTTTAATACTTTAAAATAGATGTGAAATTGCACTTTCCAAACTTAAATTGTTATAATTCATGAACAAATATATTTTGTAATATGAATTAAGTACCATTTCCAGGGTAATGCAATGTCTGATTTTAAAATGGGTTTTTAAAGGATGAATTTTGAGGTTTTCAACTGATGTCTAATTTATGATTTCCAAAAAGTGATAGGGATAAAGGCAACGAAAAAAGCTTTTTGTGACAAAGGTCAGAACTTCTGTTATGATGTAGATTTTTGAGGTGTACTCATGTCATGAATTAATCTATTACTGTTCCTACATAATTTGAAACAAAAAACTTTGGTAAAACATCTATTTAGGAGTCTTAGACCTTTCCAGCAATTTATAGTTAGTCATGATTAGATTATGATTTAATTGTAATATAGTGAAGTAAACTTCCCCTCTGAGGAAACAGGTGACAGTTGAAAGGTTGATAATTTTTTTATAGCAAGGATGCTTTAAATTGATCAAAAGTGATAATAAAGACATTTAGAATGCTACTAAAGATATCTATTTCAGATAATTGCTGTTTACTGAACTTTCTATTCATCAAAGAATCCTGAAAAAAAAAACTTCTCAGCTGTTTTCAACATAATAAATGTTTTTAAAGCAGACAAATCAGAATATTAGAATGATTTCTGAAGGATCATGTGACTGAAGTAATGATGCTAAAAATTCAGCATTGAAATCACATAAATAAATTACATTTTAAAGTATATTCAAACAGGAAATTTTAAAATTGTACTGTTTTGCTGTACTTTGAATAAAAAAAATGCAAGCTTGGTTCAGCAGAAGAGACTTCTTTGAAAAACATTAAAAACTGTACTGTTGACTGAATGTGAACAAATGTATTTTTAAATGTTTTCTAATATCAAAAGAGTATTGTAACAAGGCTGTGGGAGTGTGTGTACCTTTCGAGAAGGCAGTGGCCAGTCTAAGAGCGCTGTTATGAGGCGAGCTGTTTCCAGCACTGCTGTTAATAGCTGTTCTCTCCTCTCGGTCCATCAGCAGTGTGATTCTGTCAAAACATAAAACATTACTTTCAAGACACATTCTATTTTACTGAAATATTTTTGAAGTAAAAGTATAAGGACTAACCTGTTGGCAACAGCGTTCAGTGCTTCCATGAATTCCATGTATCTCTCCTCATCCTCAAAGTTGCAGGTGTTGGCCAAAATGTCCAAGTACTGCTTGTTCCACCGCATGTCTACTAGAATCCTGTAGTCATCTGGTGAAGAAGCAAAGTTTAGGTTCACAATTAGACCAAGGGTATTTTCTAAGAAATAAAACAAGGCTGATTATTATTTCAAGTGGTCTTTAAGTGTATATTAATGTATGAATGCATATATGTACCTGTGCTGTGTGGTTGCAAGAGCTCTGCCAGACATTTGCCTTTCCCGATGAGCTTGCTGCTGAATACGGATTTCAGTGCTGTGCATCCTGCTTCCAACTGCATCAGAGCTGCATCTGCAAGCACAAGTATGATCTCAGACCAACATAAGATTTATTAAACTCATTAAAAAGGCTGTTTTTCTATATAGTCTACCTGGTGCATGTTTGTATGTTTTGGTGAGGTGTGAGAGCCAGCTGGTCCTGAGGACCCAGTCGCTGTGAGAAGCTCTTTCTGTCAGTATTTTAACTGCAGTTGGGAGAAGGCACAGTGTATTCTCAGCTCCACCGTCCAGTTCTCCACCTCCAGAAAACTGCAGGCCGTCCAGCACAGCACCACTTTGCATTGCTCTCTGCAGGTCAACCAGGCTCAGTGGACGATTCCTGAAACAGAAGGTTATTATTATAATCCTTAATAATATATATATTTAAAAAAAAAATCTCAGTGAAATAATAATAAAATAAAATAATTAAATTACTAATAACTGAAGTTTTCAGGGTTCAAAAATGACAACAAAATGAAATTCAGTGTTGTTTTCGTCAACGATGACGATGACGAAATCATTTCGTTGACGCCACTTTTTTTCATGACGATAACGAGACGATGAAGAGATAAAAATGGCTCGTTGATGACTAAAACAAGACGAGACGTGTGTGAGTTTTCGTTGACGAGACGAGAATAGACGAAAATGTTAGTGGGTGGTCCGTCAGACGTTAAAAATGCATGACATTTCTGCTTATTGTGCATGCCAATTAAAACCTAAAACGTATCTGCCGCTATGGCAAGCCGTTTTAGCATTAAATACTCTTTGCCATACTAGTATGGCAAGCCGTTTTAGCATTCTATCCTTGTTTGTCTTTTATGTTTTAAACCATTCCTTCATTATTGTAATTATTGGTGAAAATAGTTGATCCGGAAGCTCACATTGTGTTGAACTGTAAATCTGCTATTTTCACAACTTATAAGTGACACTACCCAACAGCAAAATACTTACTGACCTACATTAATTTGTTAAAAGACTACTTTTTCCCCTTTTTTGACTAAAACTAGACTAAAACCTTTTTGACTTTTCGTCGACTAAAACCTTTTTGACTTTTCGTCGACTAAAATTTGACTAAAACTAATAAGCATTTTAGTCCAAAAGACTAAGACTAAGACTAAATCTAAGATGGTTGTCAAAAACAACACTGATGAAATTATCAATGAATTTAGTGTAAAAGGTAAAATTGCAGTGATTCAGTTAAAATTGCAGCCTCAATTTTGTGTATTATCAAATACAGTTGAGGTCAAAAGTTTACATCCCCCTTTCAGAATCTGCAAAATGTTAATTATTTTACCAAAATAAGTGGCATCATATGCAATGAATGTTATTTTTTATTTAGTACTGACCTCCATAAGATATTTCACATAGATGTTTACATATAGTCCACAAGAAAAAACAATAGTGGAATTTATAAAAAAAAAAACTAAAGCTGAACTAAAACAAACCCTTAACTTGAATTATCAAATGCTTTACAAATGAAAAAGTAAAAAATTGAATAACTTGTGTAATATGACCCCGGACCACAAAACCAGTCTTAAGTAACAGTCTTGAGTATATTTGTAGCAATAGCAAAAAATACACTGTATAGGTCAAAATTATCGATTTTTCTTTTATGCCAAAAACCATTAGGATATAAGTAAAGATCATGTTCCATGAATATATTTTGTACATTTCCTACCATAAATATATCAAAACTTAATTTTTGATTAGTAATATGCATTGCTAAGAACTTCATTTGGACAACTTGAAACACAATTTTTTCAATATTTAGATATATGTGACCCTGGACCACAAAACCAGTCTTAAGTCGCTGGGGTATATTTGTAGCAATAGCCAAAAATACATTGTATGGGTCAAAATTTTAGATTTTTCTTTTATGCCAAAAATCATTAAGAAATTAAGTAAAGTTCATGTTCCATGAAGATTTTTTGTAAAATTCCTACTGTAAATATATCAAAATGTAATTTTTGATTTGTAATATGCATTGTTAAGAACCTAATTTGGACAACTTTAAAAGTGATTTTCTCAGTATTTTTGATTTTTTTGCATCCTCAGATTTCTGATTTCAAATAGATGTATCTCAGCCAAATATTGTCCTATCCTAACAAACCATACATCAATAGAAAGCTTATTTATTGAGCTTTCATTTGATGTATAAATCTCAGTTTTGTCAAATTTAACCTTATGACTGGTTTTGTGGTCCAGGGTCACATATATATATTTTTTTCGAATAGCTGTATCTTAACCAAATGTTGTCATATCCCAACAAACCATGTATCCATTTCAACAAATTGACCCTTATGACTGGTTTTGTGGTCCACGGTCACTTTTATGAGCACAAATAGTATTAGAATCTCATTAACAACCAAAGAGCTGACCAATAATGAAATACAAAATGATTTGTATGTACAGTGCAGTTCTAACCTTTTTCCGTAAAGACTGAGAGTGTTGAGGCAGTATAGCAGGACCTGTCCGTCTCTCTGGACACTGGAGAAACAGGAGTCCTCAGTGCACAGCAGGGCTGAAGGGATGCGGTCCGGCCACACGCCAGCACACAGCAGCCCACTGCCCCAGTCCTCAGAGTCCAGCACTGCCAACTGCCTCTCAATGACTTCCTGAGCCAGCTGAGCCAGCAAATGACAGGTGAAATTGATGTGTCATTATGTAATAGCATCACATATTTTATGGTTTCACTTCATGGTTTATATAAAAAAAAACATCCATGTACCTGCTGGTTAGCAGTGGTGCGCTGACAGAAAGCATAAGCTTCACCACAGGCCTGAAGAAGGGCACTGGGTAAATCAACTCCTCTCTGAAGCTGACCAGACAACAGAGACGCAGCGTGGAGTAGAGATGACATGCATGACGCAGGCGAGTCTAGAGGACATTAAACAAAGAATATGCATTAAAACATTTCTAACCAGGGTTTTATAGGGAACTAAAACTAAAACCATAAAAATGTTTCCTTAAAC
Organism: Garra rufa; assembly: GCF_049309525.1. Classification (NCBI taxonomy): domain Eukaryota; kingdom Metazoa; phylum Chordata; class Actinopteri; order Cypriniformes; family Cyprinidae; genus Garra; species Garra rufa. The sequence continues at coordinate 3,711,436 of NC_133373.1, read as the reverse complement.
ACTAAATCACAAATTAAAAAGGATTCATGCCAATATTTTCCAAAACCCCACTTTTCTAGAGCGTTTCCAAACTTTTGGAGGGCAGTGTACATATAAATATGAAATCTAATTCAAAACATAAAAAAATATATAGTTTCAGTATCTCAGTATTAATAAAATAACACTGCTCTAAGCCCAAATCTGTGTTAATTTTGACAGCAAATGTTTTTTAAGTCTTGGTTATAGTGTTTTGACTAAAATAACATTTAGTTAATATTACATTCAGTAATAAAATAACATTCAGTCATATTTGAGTCATTTTGAATTGCTTTAGTTTTAGTCGACTAAATATCAGAAGATTTTAGTCGACTAAATCTACATTAGATTTTGTCTGCTAAAACCTAACGGGTTTAGTTACTGTGTAAGGCATTTATTCACCATTTCTCTAAAATGACCAAATTTATTGTATAGGTTTGATATTAAGGTTTTATTATGATAGACACAGATTGAACTGCTGTGACACGCAACATGCCTTTATGTTAAAATTAAATGAAACCACTTTTCGTAAAAGAAACAAGAACATGCTCTTCTTTTCAATGACATACAAATGGTTATATAGGCTAATTATGTATTCTTAATAACTTGTTTTCTTTCAAGCAGATATATTTATTTATATAAATAAATTTAGATTAATCTTTATTAACTGCTAAAATCATTCAGTCAAGAGCAGTGAGTGATTTTCTGTCTTTCTTTTGTTGCTTGATTAACATCAACGCCACAGAAAATAGCAAATAAATTAGGCTGCTGTCTCTTTAAAAAACTGAATGCATGGATGCAATGTACTAATACACATCCGATATTCTCTTAAACTGTTTACGCTCACATAAGATGTAACTGAGTGTGTTTACATGAATACTCATCAAAACAGACAATTCAACATAATTTTGTGTGTATTTCTCTGTTTACGTTTTTGTCATTCAAAATTAGTTTGTTTCGTTATCGTCTTGTTTTCATCTGTTAAAAATTGCATTTGTATAAGCAAACAATAAGTAAAAACAATGAAAAAATAAAAACAACATCAGGTTTTTGATTCAAATGACAGACGCACCCCATATGGTGTTCTTGATTTCTGAATGAATGGCGATGAGCAGGTCACAAACGCAGTCTCCCGTCACACCCAGGGTGTGTAACACCATCTTTAGATCCAGAGTGTCCCAGCACACGCCCTCATGCTCGCCAGGGATGTAGATCTCAACACCACGGTTTCTCATGGCTCGAGAGATTTCCCCATGGGTGGGATCCATGGTGAGGAACAACCTGAAAAAGTCAAAGGCAGTGAGTTTCACAGAACTGTACTTAACTTCAAATTAGGTTTGAGATAGTTCAGCAGGATGAGATCCTACCTGAAGTTAGGGTGGGGGGTGATGGTGGGTGTGGTTCCATCGATGATTCCTCGTTCATTAATGGTTAATGACCCGCCCGGCTCCAGAAGGGCGTTCAGTCGATCCAATACTGAAGGGCTGTAACATACATAGTTCATTTAGAAAACTTAACTTGAAAGGGTTATAAATGTGTCATTGAATTTACTTAAAGGGATAGTTTACCCAAAAATATAAATTACCCAATGATTTACTCACCCTCAAGCAATCCTAGTTGTATATGACTGTCTTCTTTCAGACGAATACAATCCGAGTTATATTAAAAAAAAACGTCCTGGCTCTTCTAAGCTTTAAAATGGCAGTGAATGGGAGATTTTGAAGTCTAATAAAGTCTAATCAAAATATGCCATTTATCGGAAACTAGAGATTATAGTTTATAAAGTTTTAAATATGGATATTTTTCTTACACAAATGCACAGATTCACTTTAGAATGCCTTTAATTAACCCCCAGAGCTGTGTGGAGCACTTTTTATAATGGATGGATGCACTTTAATTTGCTTTAAAAACTCAACACCCATTTACTGCCATTATAAAGCTTGGAAGAGCTAGGGCATTTTCTAATGTAACTCTGATTGTATTCTGAAAGAAGAAAGTTCTATACACCTAGGATGGCTTGATGGTGAGTAAATCATAGGCTAGTTTTAATCTTTGTGTTCATAAAAACACAGACTTCACTAAAACAAGTCACATTAGGGATGTAACGATATCAAAACCACACAGTGCTATAATATTGCGATATTAAGTCCATGATACAATATTGCAATTTAAAAAAAAAAAAAAATGAATTTTACATTTGTACAAGTTCAATTATTCTATCTAATGCACTGTGAGAGTTCAAAATTAAGACAGGGTTCCTACACATTTTCCATTTCAAAATTCCATACTTTTCTAGACTTTCAGACCGTATTTAACACAAATCGTTTACAGGGCATTATTTTCAGCTTTACATTCTGTATATAGTACAGTCATCTGTAAATATTTTTCATTGATTTTCTCAAAATGACAACATATATTGAATATATTCAAAATGCAGACTTTTACATGCACACAAGAAACTTTTCTTCTGCTCTTGAGAAACTATTTACATGTGCATGGGAATTTTTTGCTATTCATTTTTTTTTAAGTTTACGCATTAAAATTCTAGTTTTATATAACCCATTTCCTTTGTGCATTACAGCCATCTTACTATGAATAAAACGTGGACGCACATGAATTAATAGAGGTATACTCAAAATTTGGCTAATATCAAACCCTAATGTCCAATTAACACATCCTCTGTGGTGGCAGAGAAACCATGACATGAAATATGCTGATGGCATATTGATAATTTCATTACATCCCTAAGACAAATTATTCTTTATTAAAATGTGCATCTCTACAAACCTACTAAGAGAGTCCAAAAAGAGTGTTTAAGCATCTTAAGCATTTTGAAAAATGTTTAAAAACATCTGACCTGCAGAAGTTGACATTGTCCATGAGCAACCAGTCTCCAGCCTGCAGCGCCTGAACTAATGTGCCATCCAGCCACTCAAAGCCACCATGAGTCCAGCCGTCCTGCATCTGAGCCAAACGCTCCTTCAGTAGAGTGAAGTCCATTTGCAGCTTTGACATGTCTGCAATAGACAATCAGAGATTATATGACACTCAAACTCTTTTAAATAATAATTGTTATATATTATATTTTATTATATTATATTATTATATATAGACTGATTACATTTTTAAAGATTTTAGATAGGATTTGTCATGATAAATCTGTATAAATCATACAAAATAAATTCTAAAACACAAAATAAATAAAATGCAAAACACAGAATCTATGGAAAAATAAAGTGAATTTCATGGGGCCCTTATTTAAAAGTTGGCTTGAAAGAATATATATATATATATATATATATATATATATATATATATATATATATATATATATATATATATATATATATATATATATATATATATATATATATATATATATATATATATATATATATATATATATATAT
>NC_133373.1:3653460-3707511 GCF_049309525.1 Garra rufa | reverse complement strand
ATATATGTGACCCTGGACCACAAAACATGTGGTTTGATACCTTGCAGCAGCTATTTTGTAAAATGCATTTTTCATTCAAATTGTCAATGGTGTTACTGTCACTGGTGTCAGTTAAAGAGAAATATTATTTCATTAAAACCTTTAAAATTGCCAAAGAAGTAAGGTAACACCAGTAACAAAAATGGTACATGTGGTCTATAAATAAATGCACAAAAAAGGTTTAAAAAAAAAATCAAGCTGTCATTTATGTGTATTCATAAAGTCAAAGGATAATCTAATAATGTGGTCTACGTTTAAATGTTAGAAAAACAAATACATTTTAAGACATCTTGCCATACCAAAAGTGGACATTTTTGTAGAAAAAACTGAAACACATTTCCATTCATCTGTACCTCATCCAGTACGATCCAATGTCCAGCCTTCAGCCCTGCAAGGAGAGGACCATCACGCCATGCAAACTCCCCTCCTTTCCCACCTTCCACCGGCAGGTCTGTGCCAAAGAGATCTGTTACATCCTGTGCAGAGAAGACAAAACATCACAATAAATAAAAAATATTATATTATATGACTTTTTTCCACCAGTCAAAAAAGGTTGTCACTGCATTGTTAGAGTTATAAAACATCAATTAGATGTAGATTCTAGAAAGCAATGCTAAATCAAAACTGACATACAGTTTGCTCAGACAGGTTGATCCTGACGAGATGGTTCCCAGAGGCCTTGGCGAGGGCAGCAACCAGGCTGGTTTTGCCCACTCCAGGTGAGCCCTCAAGAAGTACAGGCCTCTGAAGCTTCAGCGCTCGTAGTATCCTCTGAGCATTCACTGCAGTGGTGCCTGCACTCAAAGCGTAGTCCGACAGACTCCTGCCTTCACTTTCAGGACCTGTGGGTAGATCAGACTATATGTAGCAAACAGACACCCAAAAGTCCTATCTGAGAAATTATTCTGACATATATATGACCTTGTACCACACAACTTTTTTTACACATCATCTGAAAGCTGAATAAATAAGATTTCCATTGATGCATGGTTTGTAAGGACAATATTTGGCAGAGATACAACTATTTGAAAATCTGGAATCTGAGGGTGCAAAAAAAAATCAAAATACTGAGAAAATCACCTTTAAAGTTGTCCGAATTAAGTTCTTAGTAAGGCATATTACTAATCAAAAATGTAATGTTGATATATTTACAGTAGGAAATGTACTAAATATCTTCTTGGAACATGATCTTTACTTAAAGAAACACTCCACTTTTTTTGGAAATAGGCTCATTCTCCAACTCCCCCCGAGTTAATAAGTTGGGTTTTACCGTTTTGAAATCCATTCAGCCGTTCTCCTGTTCTGGCGATACCACTTTTAGCATAGCTTAGCATAGATCATTGAATCCTATTAGACCAATAGCATCGCGTTCAAAAATGACCAACGAGTTTCCATATTTGTTGTATTTAAAACTTGACTCTTCAGTAGTTATATCGTGTACTAAGACCGGTGGAAATGCAAAGCTGCGAGTTTCTAGGCTGATAAGATTAGGAACTACACTTCCATTCCGGCGTAATAGTCAAGGAAGTTTGCTGCCGTAATAAGGCCGAAGCAGGCGGAGTATTATCAGAAATGAGTTCCCAGCTAGTTTAGCATTTGCACATGTGCTGCGTGGTATTACTGCTCCTGCTTCGGCCTTATTACAGCAGCAAACTTCCTTGACTATTACGCCGGAATGGGAGTGTAGTTCCTAATCTTATCAGCCTAGAAACTTGAAGCTTTGCATTTCCACCGGTCTTAGTACACGATATAACTACAGAAGAGTCAAGTTTTAAATAGGACAAATATCGAAACTCGTTGGTCATTTTTGAATGTGATGCTAATGGTCTAATAGGATTCAATGATCTATGCTAAGCTATGCTAAAAGTGATATCGCCAGAACAGGAGAACAGCTGAATGGATTTCAAAACGGTAAAACTCAACTTATTAACTCGGGAGGAGTTGGAGAATGAGCCTATTTGCAAAAAAAGTGGAGTGTTCCTTTAATATGTTAATGATTTTTGGAATAAAATCAATAATTTTGACCTCTTCAATGTATTTTTGGCTATTGCTACAAATATACCCGTGCTACTTAAGACTGGTCTTGTGGTCCAGGGTCACATTTATACTTTTATATTTTGTGGATTCCTCACCTGCAGCAATGTAGAAGGGGTCAATGCCAAAGAAGTCTTCACCCCACTGGGGCTCTCGGGGGACACTAGTGTCGTAGACTCTGAGCGCATCCTGCATCTCCTCATCTAGCTCTGTAATTCTGCTCAGTCTCTTCTCCAGGTACTCCATACTCAATTTCCGTGCCACCAGGGCATTCTCTGCTGCTGACACTGTGGTTCCTAGTACCACAAAGAAAAAACGAGGCCATTAAGAAGAATTTAGGTTTTCTTGAGTACTATGTTAGGGGATATTAGATCTGTGAAAAAAAATGCATAAACTACTGTTCAAAGGTTTGTGGTCACTTATTATTGCGGTAAATTATAATTTTTTTAAATGGCGTCATGACATGAGAAATCAAATTTGCCTAGATCTTTTGGCATATAAGAAGTCTTTGTACTACTAAAAAATCCTGCAAGTTTCATAGCTTAAAACCTCCTCATTATAAACAAAGCATTTATTTATTCTAGCTCCAAAAACGGCTCGTTTGGACCCAGGGTGCCAAGGTTTCCACAAAAACATTAAGCAGCACAACAGTTTTTAACATTGATAAAATAAATCGTTTCTTGAGCACCAAATAACCACAGTAGAATGATTTATGAAATCATGTTAAGTAATGCCTGCTGAAAGTAGTCATTCATTTTAATCATTAGTTGACTATTAGTCACATGTTTATTAATAAACCATATAAATCATAATAATGAGCCTATAATTGCCTGCATAGTCTAATAAGTGCTCATGCACATGCACAAAAGCTTGCCACATCGCAGATATAATAATTATGAATGTATCAGGGAAAAACAGCAAGGAGACTGTATTAACGTTTTAATAATTTATTGCTATACTATTTTTTGTTTTTGGCTTAAGAGATGAGATCGGCGACACTGACTCGTCATCTTCGCAGTAGTGACTCACATCTATGCATGTTTCATACCGATCACATAATGTGAGAATATTTGTTTTCTATTTGAATTGGTTCATTTAAAAGTAGATATTTCACTCTCTATAGAAAAATTTCATACATCTCTAAGGTAAGTATACACAGTGTTTCGAAGATTTGCACTCGAGTTCAGATAGACAGAGATGGCAGAAAGTGCATCCGGTTTGATTTCATTACTTTACAAAAGCACAACGATTCTTTGTTGACAGATTCGAATTATGTATTACTTTTATCAAATATTTTAGGAGCAAGTGATTGCACCAGCACCTCCATCTGTCAGGAAGTAAGTGCACTACTATTCAGCTTCAACACTCCACACAGACACTTGAATAGGATAACATTAGATTAAGTGACCATGCAAGGCCATGCATCTTTCAGATGAAAAGCCATATGTAAGGTCAATGAATGACAGGTGAATGTTTGGATGTCCTGCCTGATGTACTATATTACCACATAGACCAGCCGTTAACAATCTATCAATATATAAAACAACATAAAAAATCTTACTGACCTCAAATTTTTAAACAGCAAACATTTTTAAACTTCTTTTGGTGGTAAATGGGTACCAAAATATGAAAAATTAAGTTTCTGTTAACTCTTTCCCCACCTGAGCCGATTCCATCCACGTACACAAGGCACGCAGCGTGAATAAAGGCTGTAACGGTGTCTAATCTCAGGTCCCATTCTGGCTCCTCTTCTTCCAGCTCTCCCATGGTCATGAAGCCATCCTCATCCCGCTCACACACCGTGTTCATGAAGTTCACCCATGACAGAATGTCTCGCACGCTTAGAATACACCGTCGACCAAACTCCTGATTGGTCAGCCAGTCGATGAAGTCCAACATGAGCTCTGCTATGTCTTTACCTGAGATGGGAAGACAGGAAGGGCAATAATGAGACTAGAACTGCTTGCTAGGAATCCAACTACTGACTAATCAGATTCAATTAGGGTGTGAAACTAGGTTGTTAGGATTGATTGCTCTCTGCTGAGTGACTCACCTTGGTGGTCATGCTGGTCCAGAGAGAGTCCAGGCCTCAGATTGTGTTGGATGATTTGCATTAGATCATTACGACTGTTGCTCTGAGGGCACCAAATCTCTGTGAACCTGTTCCTGAGTGCTGGAGATAGCTGTACATACGCAAACACATTAGGGCCACTGTTTGCTTGCTTCATGCAAACAAAATCCACTTATTTCAATATTAATACTAGTCTTTTAGAGAATATTTAAAGGGTTAGTTCACCAAAAAAAGGAATATTCTGTCATTAATTATTCACCCTCATGTCGTTCCAAACCTGTAAGTCCTTCTTTCATCTTCAGATCACAAATTAAGATATTTTTGATGAAATCCAAGTGCTATCTGACTTTCTAAAGTTACGAGAATCCACCATCCGCCGGATGGAGAAGTAAAGGAGAAGAATTAAATAAAGCTGTTATTTTTGTTTTCTTTGCGCACAGAGAATATTCTCATAGCTTCATAAAATTTTACTTAAGAATGGACTTTTTTTAACAATGTTCTTACTGCCTTTCTGGGTCTTGAATGTGGTAGTTGCGTTCCTGTCTACGGAGGGTCAGAAAGCTCTTGGATTTCATCAAAAATATCTTAATTTGTGCTCTGAAGATAAACAAACGGGTTTGGAATGACATGAGGATTAGTAATTAATGACAGAATTTCCATTTTGTGGTGCACTGTCACATAACGTTCCTCAGCCATGCCAATTTTCCATGCACTGACCTCTTTCTTTCCAAAATCACCTCCAGGGTTCATGGTGGCAACGAGCCGGAACTTCTTCCCAGCAATGATCAGCTCAACATCATCATCATCTCCGCTGCCTTTCTCTGCCAGCACCAAAGATTTTTCAGTCTCCAACACGCTGTACAGGACACACAGACAGTCATATAATCACTTTATACATCAGATATGCTAATATCACATGCATACAAAAATTAAGTGAATCGCATTGTGCTGATGTGATGATGTAGTTGCACACTTAGGGCACGATTTCAATTAATTTTAATAGCTTCAGGCATATTTTTTAATTTCCCAAGCCAAACCAAACTAAAAAAAGTACTATTAAAACACTATCTTAAAGGCATAGCTCACCCAAAAATAAAAATTTGATGTTCATCTGCTTATCCCCAGGGCATCCAAGATTGTGATTTTTAACTCAAACCTTTGCAGTCTGTCACTCATATAATGGGAGTCAATGGGACCCATGACTTTGAGAGTCAAAAAATAAACAGACAAAATCCAAATTAAACCCTGCGGCTCGTGATGATACACTGAGGTCTTAACACACAAAACAATCGGTCTGTGCAAGAAACTGAACAGTATGTATACAATTTTTTTACCACAATGTCCAACTGTGAATGCATTCACAAAAGTCGGTGTGTGTGACGAAGAGCAAGCAACCATAACTTCAGTCGATCAGGCTCAAAAGTTGGGAGTCGGTTGCAACAATCAGGATAAGCACAAGTAATTACCATTTTGAGTAGCTGTCTTACCCACAATCTCTCAATGAGTGACGTATTAACACCAGCTTTTGTGAACGCGCTCAGGAATGTTGGACATCGTGGTGGATCAGAGGTAAATAATGACATAAATACTGTTCAGTTTTTTTGCACAGACCAATTTTTTTAGTGTGTTAAGACCTCAATGTATCATCACGAGCCGCAGGGTTTTTCATTTGGTTTTGTCTGTGTATGTTTTTGTGACTCTCAATGTTGTGGGTCCCATTTGACTGCCATTATATGACTGAAAGACTGCAACAGTTTGAGTTAAAAATCTTATTAAACTATCCCTAATGAGCGGTCAATGTTACAACACTAAGGATAAATTCACACCTGTTGAGTCGTTCCAGCACAGAGTCATCTGCAAGTGAGATCTCATCCATTAGAAACACGCCGTCCTGTTTCATCGCCAGTACCAGCGGTCCATCATGCCATTCAAACAGACGGCCATCCTCTGCATCAGCCTGAAACATAACACATGATGAATAAGTGTTTGTCAGTCTAGCACTAGAATTAAGAGTTTATTTCTAAACTCAATAAGAAGAAATATGAATATTACCTGTTGGGTTCCCGTGTGACGGACAGGTCGAAGGCCACCCAGAAAGTCAGACGTCTCCATATGCAAGTGGCAGTTCACAGAGAAGAACTTCTGACTAGCTAATGCAGCAAACAGCTGGCAGATGGTGGTTTTACCACAGCTGCAGTAAAGAGGAAGAACTTGTAAACTTCTTGATGTTTTATCTGATAAATAAATTAAGCTACTAAAGGTTGTAAAGGCAAAACTTATTTTTGATTAAAACAGGTGATTTGATATTTTTTTCAATATCTGTCCTCCACATTTACAACAATATTTGAAAACAAAACAAAGAATAACAAACCATCTAAATTAATTTATTTTATATTAATTATCATTTTTCTTTTATGCCACAAAAATCATTAGGATATTAAGATCATGTTCCATGCAGATATTTTGACAATGTCCTACCGTAAATATCAAAAATTGTTTTTTAATTAGTAATATGCATTGCTTAGAACTTAATCTGAACAACAATTTTCTCAATATTTCGTTTTGTTGCACCCTCAGATTCCAGATACCCTCAGATTGTCAAATAGTTGTATCTTGGCCAACTGCTGTCATATCTTATCAAAAGAATCCAGCAGTGGAAGGCTTGTTAATTCAGTTTTTAGATGATGTATAGATTTTAATTTTGAAAAACTGACCCTTATGACTGAATACTCTAATAGCTTCAAATACTTGAATAGAAACCCTCTCATTCAGGTTCATCTAGGGATTGTACCACAGCTTACCCCGTGTCCCCAACAAGTAGGACAGACTCTCCAAAACGTAGTGCTCGTCCCACAAGCACAGCCAGTCTCCTCATGCCCTGGGTCCACACCACATGGCCGAACTCTTCAGGGACACCCGCAATGCTGTCCACGAAAGGGCCTGCCAAGTGCCAAGCCATCAACAACCATCAATATACCAAACTGAGCCAGCCAAAACAATCAATCTGACCATTAGTTATAAAGTGAGCTAATCAAACTGATCTTTAGGTAAGCATCAGAATAAAGGATTTAACATTTCATGGAAAATATTGCCATCTTCACTCATCGGCATACAGGGAAATAAGCATCACAAGAAACAATCGATAAGTTCACACTCAATGACTGTATTATATAAGAACACGCTGAAGTGAGGGTTAATAATATGCCTTATTAAGGACTGTCATTAAACTGTGCCATACTACTGGTATTTGTTTATGTGATAATGCAATGGAACAACCAGTGAGAACAATATTAGTAATTGAAAGTCATCGACCTGATGTCAGAATGCGGTGTGCCTCTGTTTGTGCTTAAAAACTCACTGAACTGAGAGGTGACCTGAGCTTCACAGAAAAGAGCATCTGGGTTCACAGTCCTTTTAAAGTGCTTCTCAAAAATGCTCTGGATGGTTAGCGCTTCCTCTGGCTTCCTGACACGACCAGCCAACAGCATGTAGCCTGAAAGAGTGAACATAATCATTATTACATTTTAAAATCTTCAAATATTAAATCAGTTTTGGGGTCAGGGATTTTTTTTATTTTTTATTCAAACTGTATCCTAAATAATGCATTTAGTGTAAAATTAATTTATTTCATGATAAGTATATATATATATATATATATATATATATATAAATTCACTGCAATTGTACTTTCAGTATACTAAGGAGTTATATTTAAAGTCTGCTAAATTGGACCAACTAATTTTATACATAATGCACTTTAATTGTGCAGAAGTAGTGCTGAAGTCAAACTAAAGATTATCTGCTTAAGTACATTTGATTGTGCTAAAGTTGAACTATTGCAAGTATACTTTAGGTACACTTTAAATTAGGGCTGCTTGATAATGGCAAAAATAATAATCATGATTATTTTGGTCTATACTGTCTGTAATCATTATTATTTAACACGATTATGAGTGGGTCCCGGAACTTTATATAATTGATTAATTTAAAGATAGAAATACAATAGCAGAAAAAGACACAAATTAAACTTGATACAAATCTCAACTGTTTATGTTAATTTGAGACGTAACTCTTTACATGTATATTGGTCTTTAATTGTAAAATATTTAAAGAGTATACAATCCTCATTAACAGTGACATTAAAACATATTTTAGGCTTAATATTAGAAAATGTGCACTGTGCACAAGTAGTACTCCAAATAAAGTTTAAATGCAATTTTTATATCAGTAAGTCTCAAGGGATACATCAGTAAATATGTTAATAAACTTGAACTACACTTAGTATATATATTACTTTACTAGGTGAATCTATATTGAAAATGATTTCTAAAGGATCATGTGACACTAATGACTAGAGTAATGGCTGCAGAAATTTCAGCTTTGCCATCATAGAAATAAAATGCATTTAAAACAAAGAGAATTTCATTTAAAATTGTACTATTATTTTACATTATTACTGTTTTACTAAATAAATGAGGCCTTGGTGCACATAATAGACATAAGATAAACATTTGAACTGTAGTGAACATATTTTTATTTTACTCCATGAGAGTCAAAAGTTTGTCACTGGATGTTACCGTCATCTGCCAGATGTTGTAGCCAATCACGCGATGTGTCAGTCTGCTCATCCAGCCTATAGCGTTCAGCCCAGCGAAACAGGTCTCTTAGAGTGATGTATCCATGCTTTCCAGCAAACACACTGGATCCCCTGCGTAAGGACTGATAAAAATCCCACCATTTAAAACATTTTAATCATAACCTTCTCAAACTAGGTTCTTATGAACTAGGGATGCAACAATATCAAAATCTCACGATATGGCAATATTGCAATATGAAGTCTTCAATACAATATTTATTGCGTTATATATATAAAAAAAATGCCAAATTAAGACTTTTTTAATCTTAAAAAATTATAGATGCTTACTACGGCAGAAAAAAATATATTTATAATATGTGACCCTGGACCACAAAACCAGTCATAAGGTTAAATTTTACAAAACTGAGATGTATATAGAAAGTAAATATCTCAGTAAATAAGCTTTCTATTGATGTATGGTTTGTTAGGATAGGACAATATTTGGCCGAGATACATCTATTTGAAAATCTGGAATCTGAGGGTGCAAAAAAATCAAAATACTGAGAAAATCACCTTTAAAGTTGTCCAAATTAGGTTCTTAACGATGCATATTACTAATCAAAATTACATTTTGATACATTTACAGTAGGAATTTTACAAAAAATCTTCATGGAACATGATCTTTACTTAATTTCCTAATGATTTTTGGCATAAAAGAAAAATCAATAATTTTGACCCATGCAATGTATTTTTGGCTATTGCTACAAACATACCCCAGCGACTTAAGACTGGTTTTGTGGTCCAGGGTCACATATTATATGATTTAGGTCCGCAACATTGCATGACCAATACGATTCCCTGAATATCAACACGATTGCAATGTGACACTGATTTTACACAATAGTAGTTCAATAAACTAGAAGTTTAAATCAAGCAACATTTTAGACACAATATTGACTATTCTTGATCAATTCCATTGCTTAAAATAGTTCCATTCCCAAATGCGGATTAAACCCACAGCACATGCTATAAAAAGTTCACTCCATTCTCTGTGAACTGAGCCGTTCTGAGGCGCGGAAAACACCGGATCACGAGCTGATCACCTGATAAAGGGATTAAGCCCTTTTGTGCTTTCGGTTTTAGTTTGTTTGACAGATACTGTGCCAAATGGCCCAAAACACAACTTCAAAGACCTTCTATGTTAGAATATTTCGAAATCTGCACTGTTTGTCGTTTATCATGTGACCATGATAAAATTGAGAGTTTTGCTATCGTGATACCACGATATTGATAATATTGTTGCATCCCTATTATGCACTGATGAAACAAAATGAGATGCGCACCTGCAGGTCCTGCATGACTTTGATGAGTTTGGAGCAGTAGGATGGGGGTAAACTGCAGCGCTGATGCAGAATGTTCTCAAGCTCTGCACTGGGCAGCTCATCAAAATGCAGCTCCACAAAACGGTTCCTAAACGCTCGAGACAGAACCTATGCAAAATGAAAGACACAGGATGTTTAATGTTGAGCATTAATATTCATGAGCCCTTCCTGAGCAGTAATATCACAACAAGCACTAATTAGTTCCCCCATTATTGTTGCAGATTGGAGTTTACAAAAGGTCATGTGGTAGTTTTAAAAATCTATTGAAGAGACCTTTCTGCCCCCGTAAAGCCCAGGAGGATTCTGGGTGGCAAAGAGCATGAATCTGGGGTGGGCTTTGACCACTTCCTGTGTCTCAGCGATGAAGAGCTCCCGGTTGTCATCCAGCAATCTATTCAGAGCCTCGAGGACATCAGTGGGGGCAAGGTTCAATTCATCTAGAATGATCCAATAACCTTTTCGCATGGCATCGATCAGCACGCCTTCATGGGGGAAAAAAACATATGTTGTTCACATGAAAACATGTCACAGACATGAGGGCAATCGAACACTGAACTATACATTAAGAGAGACAACAATCTCATTTACCATCTGACATGGCAGCAAACGCTTAAAATTCATAATATCATTAACTTAAGGTTTTCAATTGTTTTAGCCTCCATTTTCATGTATTTACATAATTTCTTTGCATTAAAAAATATCATTTTAATTGTTGCATTATTATTTAGGCATTATAACAGATTCATATGCTTGTATATTTCAATGCTAATGTTTGCACCAAAGGTTCAGTACCTTCTTTGAAGACAAGTTTGCCTTGCTCATCAGAGGAGTAACAGCCGATGTACTCCTGGATATCAGTGTGCTCATGGTTATTGATTCGCACACACTGGTTTCCTGTGGCACCTGAGAGCCATTTTATCAGACTCGTCTTTCCTACAGATGTTTCCCCCTGAATGAGCACCGGATGGATCCTAATCACAGAAACAACACACAAAAAATGAACAAGAAGTTAAAAAGTACACAATTTATTTAAAATAGAAATCTTTTCTAACAATATAAGCCTTTACTAATCACTTTTTATCAATTTAAAACATCCTTGCTGAATAAAATGATTCATTTCTTTCAAAGAACTTTGAACAGTTTTATTGTTACAAAAAACTTCTATTTTGAATAAATGCTGTTATTTTAAATGTCATCAAAAATCCTGAAAAATGTATCATAGGTTCCAAAAAAAATTAAGCAGCAGAACTGTTTCCAACATTGATAATAAATCAGTATATTAGAATGATTTCTGAAGGATCATGTGACACTGAATACTGGAGTAATTATGCTGAAAATTAAACTTTGCATCACAGGAATGCATTCTAATTTAAAGTATATTAAAATAGAAAACAGCTTTTATAAATTGCAATAATATTTCAGAATTGTACTGCTTTTTCTGTATTTCTAATTAAATAAACACAGCCTTGATGAGCAGAAGAGCCTTCTTTAAAAAAAAAAAAACATTACAAATCTTACAGATCCCAAAAACTGTAGAGTGAGTAAATACTATATTTAAAAAAATGATGTGCAATATATAAACATAAAAGTGTGGGGTTTCTCAGATTTCACTATAAAGAGGTACAGAAAAAGTCTGATGTAAAAAAAATTGATGCCCAAAAAGTCCTGAAGTCACCTCTATATTATAGATAGAGAAATCAATTAAACACTAGATCTGAACTGTCCCAGACAAATGGTACCAAAACAGAAGAACGAATCGGTCGATATTATCATTACAACCCAAAGAACTAAAAGTGAATCACATCTTTTAGAAGAGTTACAGACCCTCCCACAGATGATTAGAGAGACGCTGCATATGTCATATGTATCGACAGTGGGATTGATCTACAGAAAGTCACAGGGGACATATATTAGTGGTGGGTTTTCCTACCCAGCGGCCACGACCCGTGCCAGATCTTTCAGGTTGAGCTTGACGGAGGGTGTGAGGATGTAACTGTGGTCTACAGTAGGCTCCCTGTCACCCCGACTCAGCCAGTACTCCTCTATCTGCACACACACGCGGCCCTTTGGCTTTGGGATCGGCTGAAGAGAGAGCACAGGATTATTTTCAAACAAAGCACATTGTGGATCAAAGTGTCCAACTGTAGCTCTAAAATAATTACCTGTTTCAGACATTTGACATTTCCTCCTAGTATGTACTGACACACCAGTTTCTGCACAACGGGGTGAGAGCTGCGATCCAGCTGAGTCAGAAAACTCAGACAGAAACCCTGCAGAAGATATTAAACCTCTACATGAATATGCTTCACTTGGTGTTTTTATTATCTTTACACAAAGCAGACGCAACACACTTTTTATGTCCAACACAAAAAAATATCATATCGTTGGTTTAAAACTTGCTGCAGTAACTATAACTAGATAAAAAAAAGTTTGTCAAGAAAACGTTTTAGTTGGCTTGAAAAAGCTGGACCTGAAAGTTTGAAAAAGTTTGAAAAGTTTAAGAAGTTTTAGGTTTTCATTCTGAAATAATTTGAAGTTTAAAGTAGTTTTAAAAGGTTAAAGTTAGAATATTTCGCAATACAGTCTGTCAGGATAGATAGATTAGACAGACAGAGAGATAGAAAATAACTTTTTATATTAAAAAGAGACAAGGAAGTCCTCCCCAGGTTTAAAAAGTAATGCAAAAGTAGTGTAACTTTCCATAAAAAGTAACTAAGTGATGTAATTAGTTACTTTTTTAGGGAGTAACGCAATATTGCAATGCATTACTTTTAAACGTAACTTTTGCCAATATACCCCTGCTACTTATGACTGGTTTTGTGGTCGAATGTCACATATGGAGTAGACAGATACTGATATCAGTAAACAAACAAACTCCATAATACAGTGTACTGTTAAGACTGGTCGAGTAGTTCAATCCTGTATAATGCCAGTGGGACTTTGACATCCAATCTACACTGTATGAGAGCGGCGTGTTGTGACGTAACAAAACTAGATTGCTTCCATTATAATCAATCAAGCTGTCTAGATTATCACAAGCTGCAGTAAAGACTGCATTACGCATTATTCATAGCAGGACAACACAGCTGGTTTGTTTCATTAAGCTGCTCAATTCTACTGTAGTATGGAGCTAATAGTATGACAAAACTATTTAAATTTGAAAATTGTGTAAACTTTAATTGACAATCATTTAACAAAACTGAATATTATGTGACATTTAACATAGATCTGAATTAGATTTTTTTTCTTGAATAATGAACATTTGATATTTAACACAATTGAATTTTTTTGCCATTTTTTTTTAAATGGACGTGTATCTTCAAACAGCGGATTTTTGGTTTTGAATGGTTCGACTTAAAAAATATCAAGTTTTTAAAAATACAACTTCTTCAAGTTAAAGCTCTATTTTTAAAAAACTGGATATTTGCAGTCTAAGAATTAAGAACCAAAAAATATGCAAAATATTGTCTATTAAAAAATTCAATTGTGTTAAATTTCAAATGTTCAATATTCAAGTAAAAAATCATATTCAGAACTGTTAAATGTTCAGTTTTATTAATTGACACTTGTCAAAAATTTTAATTTACATAATTAAAATTCAAATAGTTTTGTCATATTATGCTCTATACTGTAGGCACCGTACATCCATACCCAGGTAAAGTCAAGTTCATGTGTCTTTACATGAACAGAAAAATGTTCATATATCAATATGGCAACATGTAACACATCCTTACTGCAACATACACATCTCACTATGTGTTTGACTCTCAAAATATTAAAAATTCAGGCAGAATTGATGAGGACGACAAATATATTACCTCATAGAGGGAGCGTTGAATGTTGTAGCAGGGGTCAGAGGCCACGTACTTCAGAGCTCGGCACAAAGTACGCAAGCTGTAGTGAGGCTTGTGACCAGTACCATCAACTAAACGAGTGTTAGCCTCCTTACGAACAGCCAAATAAAAACTGGGGAAAAGCAGGGAATATTTTGTTAGAAGAATCAATTCAGAGGAACATCACAACTGTCTTTTCAGTATAGCACCTTAGCAAAGGTTGCAAAAAAGGGATAAACTCTCTATGTTGCATTTTTTACAATGCTTGGGATAAAAAGCATATTTTGTGACCCAGGACCACAAAACCAGTCACAAGGGTCAAATTTTTTGAAATTGGGATTTCATCTAAAAGCTGAATAAATAAGCTTTCCGTTTATGTATGGTAAGGATAGGACAATATTTGTGACCCTGGACCACAAAACCAGTCTTAAGTCGCTGGGGTATATTTGTAGCAATAGCCAAAAATATATTGTATGGGTCAAAATTATTGATTTTTCTTTTATGCCAAAAATCAGTAGGAAATTAAGTAAAGATCATGTTCCATGAAGATTTTTTGTAAAATTCCTACTATAAATATATCAAAATGTAATTTTTGATTAGTAATATGCATTGTTAAGAACCTAATTTGAAGAACTTTAAAGGTGATTTTCTCAGCATTTAGATTTTTTTGCACCCTCAGATTCCAGATTTTCAAATAGATGTATCTCGGCCAAATATTGTCCTATCCTAACAAACCATATATCAATAGAACGCTTATTTGTTTAGCTTTCATATGATGTATACATCTCAGTTTTGTAAAATTTAACCTTATGACTGGTTTTGTGGTCCAGGGTCACATTTGTCTGAGATATAACTATTTGAAAATCTGCAATCTGAGGGTGCAAAAAATCTAAATATTGAGAAAAATGCTTTTAAAGTTGTCCAAATTAAGTTCTTAGAAATTCAGATTTGATGTATTTACATTAGGGAATTTACTAAATATCTTCATTGAACATGATCTTTACTTAATTTCCCAATGATTTTTGACATAAGAAAATAATCTTGACCCATTCAATGTATTTTTGGCTATTCCTACATATATATCCGAGCTACTGAGGACTGGTTTTGTGGTCCAGGGTCACATTTGTTAAGTAAAAACAAGGCATGTGTCACACCTAACATCTGAAACATCCTTAATATTATCAAGAAATGCTGATTTGCACTAGTGATCTTCTATATACTATGGATCAAAATGCAAGAAGCTGTGTTTCAGTAAAGAAAATTCAGTTTGCTGTTATATGTATGGCGAAGGAGAACTACTGTGCACAAACCTGATGACTCCATGGATGATGCTTCTGTTCAGGTTAAGGCCTTTGAGGTAGTCCGAGACCAGGATTCGTAAATCGCTCTCAGTCTCCAGCTCCTCCACATACAACTCCGTAAATCTGATACATAAACACAAATACATCAACTTTATATAAACACATACATTGTTCCCAGAAATGATTTGAATGCTTAAAGGAATAGTTCACCCAAAAATGAAAATTCTGTTATTAATTACTCACCCTCATGTCTTTCCAAATGCAACCAAATACACATTCAAGGTCCAGAAAGGCAGTAAGGACATTGTTAACATGCCCATGTGACTGTCAATTCAACCGTAATGTTATGAAACAATGAGAATAAATTTTTTTGTGCAAAGAAAACAAAAATAAGGACTTTTTAGCAATGTCTTCTCTTCCCTGTCAGTCTTTGAGTTCAGAGTTTATTAAAAATACCTTAATTTGAGTTCTGAAGATGAATAAAGTTCTTATGGGTTTGGAATGACATGAGGGTGAGTAATTAATGACAGAATTGTCCTTTTTTGGGGCACTATGCCTTTAAGAATGTATATATTTCAGTGTATTACATATGACTTCTTCAAACAAATATGATATTTATTAGGAGTCCAAGCCCATCTCACCTGTTTCTAATGCCCAGTGGCAGGTTCCTCTTGCCTACATCAGTGGCTGGATTCATGCAGGCAAACAGTCGGAAGTCTGGATGACGAACCAAAGGCTCTACATAAAATAAAAAGAATAAAAAAATAAAAAAAAAAACTGTAAATGACCTCTAAATAAAATTAAACACTTAGTTACTAATCAACTCCTTAACATTTGGTAAAGTACAGTAGCATAAAGCACACTTGAAATTTTCTAATGTACATTGCCATTCAAAAATTGTACAACTCTCAATTAATTATGACAAAAAATGTTTGCCGACAAGCTTTTTTTCCATGACTAAGACGAGACGAAGACAAGATGAAAATAAGTTAAATAAATGAAAAGTAGGACTATATCAACATGCAATTTTGCTGACGAAAAAAGACAAAACTAAAATGTATTCAAAAAATAAAAACTTTACCAAAAACGTCTCTATATTTCATCAAAGAAAAGGAGACAAAATGTTATTGTGGGCTGCTTTCCATGTCTAAATTACGCAAGCTTTCATGTGTGGTTGCCAGATAACAAGTGTTCAAATCCCCGAATCAGAGCAACAACGATTATAATTTTGAGCAAAAATAATTTTTATCAGTTTAACCACTATACAGCATGACAAAATTATTTCATTGACCAAAACCTGTTCATACATTTCATTTAATTAAACTTGACTAAACAAAAACAGGACAAGGTTGACTGAATATGATAACTAAAATTTACATTCGACTAAGACTAAATATATAAAAAAATGAATTAATTAACTAAAGGTTAATTAATAATAATCTATTGCTAAAATGTCAAGTTTTCAAATACTTCAGGTTTTCTTTGACTAAAACTAGACAAAAAAAAATTGAGATTTTTAGTCAACTTAATCTTGACTAAAACTAAACCGGATAAGGAACTAAATATAATAAAAACAAGGACATTTAACACAGGACTTGGACTTAGACTAAGACTAAAATTGAAAATAGCTGACAAAATTAACACTACTCTCAATTCATCAAAGAATACTGAAAAATATAGCATGGTATCATGGCTTCCATACATAAAAATTCAGTCTTAGTGAGCATGAGATTTCTATTAAAAACTTACTGATCATACAGACTGTAAACTTTTGAATAGCAGTGTACAACAGTTTTTTGAACCCATAAACTAAACCAGTTTCCCAATCAATGACACAATTAGCTGAATTTTCTCTCTCTAATGCATTTTATCCAAAGTGTTTCAGAAATACCCTTACTAAAGTCACCCTGAAGAAGTAGCTTAAGGAACGATCTATTAGACACATTTTTTCCCACTCACCAGTATCGCCTCGATCCAGCAGCACCAGTGACCCGGCACTGCCCTCCAGCAATCCACTCAGACACTCCAGCGTCTCTGCAGCAGCCAGATTAATCTCATCCAGCAGGATCCATTCACCTTTCTTCACAGCCTGGGCTAAAGTCCCCTGTGCAGATACACAGTCAGTCAAAACACACAGGAGATAACAAGAGAAAGAAGGAAGAGATTTAGACAAGAAGGGTAGACAATTACCTCAACAAACGCAAAGACCAAAGCGGATTCACAGGCCCGAATCTGTTCCTGCGTCTGACTGAGTTTGAGAGCCAAAGCCTCCCACTGCTCCTGCAGCAAGGCAGCTATGAGTAAGACACACAAAAAAAAAGATCATGTAGGTCAATCTCAATGTCTGAAAATATAAGTAATGTAGTTGATTTAAACCTGTAGCATTACCATTGGGTTTGTCATGTAGTTCCTTGGTTAGTGCTGATTTGCAGACATGGTCCATGAGCTTCAGAAGGTCCTCCCAGCGTTTGCCTCTGAAGCAGGTTTGGACATGACCCAGGAAGGTCAAGTTCTGTTTCCGTGAGTATGTCTGAGAAAAGAGGTCCTCAAAGGCCTCCCGCAGGGGCAACAGGATGAGCTTTTGGTCCACTGGTTTATACCTTCAATCAGAACAGAACAAGGTCAGCAGCTTCCACCACATTTGTACTGTCCATACTTGTTGTCTACTTACCCTCCTAGTAAGTCGGCTGTGTCACTCTGTTGGTTCATGTTGACCACTCTGAGTTTGTGTCCTGTAAGAGTGCATTCGAACAGAGCAGGAAGTGAACAATGATGCATAGCATTAAACCCAATCGCTCAGTTTAGTTCAGGTGTGTTACTTGCAAAGCTGGGTGGATTACTTACAAATAGTAATCCGTTACTGATTCCAAATTACATGATTCAATTGTAAGGTAAATACAAACAAGTGAAAATACAAAGCGTAAGAAAACATTTTACAAGGTTTGTATGTAAAGGTTTCCCAAACCTTTGTGAAGTAACTGCAGGGAGTTTATGAGTTTAATGAAATCTAATAATAATTAAATCATAAAATGTTCAATTAAAATAAATAATTAATATCAATTAAAAAAACTTAAAAAAATAAATTTTTGATTTGTTTTTAACTGAATGTCATGTGACCATAACCATCCAGTAGAATCTGATTTAGCTACTGTAAAACTAGGATGGAATGTGACCTGTCTCAGAATCTGGTTTAGTTACTATAAACCTGGGTTTAGGTTTGCCTTTCTTATCTAGATCAGATTTTGCTTTATATTCTGTAAATCTGTGGTTCTTGGGTGCTTCTGATCTGGATTAGAATCTGATTTAGTAACTGTAAAGCTCGAATGGAATTTGATCAGTATCAAAATCCGGTTTAGTTAGTATAAACCTGGGTTTAGGTTTGCCTTCTTACCTGGATCAGAATTTGCTTTAGATTCTGTAAATCAATGGTTAATTGTGTGATTCTGATCTGGATTAGAATCTGATTTAGTAACTGTAAAGCTCGAATGGAATTTGATCAGTATCAAAATCCGGTTTAGTTAGTATAAACCTGGGTTTAGGTTTGCCTTTCTTACCTGGATCAGAATTTGCTTTAGATTCTGTAAATCAATGGTTAATTGTGTGATTCTGATCTGGATTAGAATCTGATTTAGTAACTGTAAAGCTTGAATAGAATTTGATCAGTATCAAACTCTGGTTTAGTTAGTATAAACCTGGATTTAGATTTGCCTTCTTATCTGGATCAGAATTTGCATTTAGATTCCGTAAATCTATGGTTTATTGTGTGATTCTGATCTGGATTAGAATCTGATTTAGTAACTGTAAAGCTTGAATGGAATTTGATCAGTATCAAAATCTGGTTTAGTTAGTATAAACCTGGGTTTAGGTTTGCCTTTCTTACCTGGATCAGAATTTGCTTTAGATTCTGTAAATCAATGGTTAATTGTGTGCTTCTGATCTGGATTAGAATCTGATTTAGTTACTGAAAAGCTTGAATAGAATTTGATCAGTATCAAAATCCGGTTTAGTTAGTATAAACCTGGATTTAGGTTTGCCTTCTTATCTGGATCAGAATTTGCATTTAGATTCCGTAAATCTATGGTTTATTGTGTGATTCTAATCTGGATTAGAATCTGATTTAGTTACTAAAAAGCTTGAATAGAATTTGATCAGTATCAAAATCCGGTTTAGTTAGTATAAACCTGGGTTTAGATTTGCCTTCTTATTCGGCAAAAGCTCAAATGTAGTTTGATCTGGATCAAAATCTGATCCGGATCAAAATCTGCTTCGGTTACTATAAACATAGAGGACAGGAGAACCAATGAACATGCAAATGTGATAATTATTAAAATATTTGTTTTAGAAAACTGAGTGTTTCTGAGTGTATATAAGCAGTAGACTATTTTGGAAAGGAAGACTTAAAAGATAAAAAAGAGGAATTAGAGAGACTCAACAAATTATGAATAATTTATTGCTATTGTGTAAATAATATGTAATCATGTAACTCATAAAAAAGTAACTGTAGTCTGATTACAAGTATTTTAAAAAGTAATTTACTCTAATTACAAGCGCTTAATTTTTGTAATCTGATTCCGTAGTCCTGATTACATGTATTAGTTACTACCCAGCTCTGGTTACCTGTCATTTCTGCAAGGTACTGCACAGTAGAGGTCTTTCCTGTGCCCGTCTCCCCAACCAACAAAACAGGTTCCCCTTTAGTGACACACACCGAGAGCTGCTCCAAAAGTACGGAGGATGGCCGTGTGGCAGCAAATGTTTGTCTGCCTCTGTGGGGCAAATACACATCAAACATGTAGGCTTCAATATTCATCATTATCAATATACTAAATCAATGTGTTCATATGCATCACAACCTCTTGGTATGCTCAAGGCTGTTGTATTCCCTGTCTTAAACAGCACAGTTAACAATCAATCCTATACTGACTCAATTTCTCAGCAGGGGTGCCATCCACAAAGGGGTCAATGTTGGCACAGCCAGACTGGCAGTTACATCACTTGTAACAGAGTAGATTGAAAAGGGCTGAATGGGGTTGGGTAAGGTTACGCTCTGATAATGCAGACTCACATGCTCAGCCGCACCGCATCGGTCTGTTTGCGGAGTAACATCGCACGACCCACCGCCACCTCCAGCTCCGTCACATTGATTCCGGGCAGGTACATCTGGCAAAAGTGCTGGGCCTGAAACATCACATTGACAGCATTAGAGAAGACCATGTTTCTATATAGAGAGCTAAGGGTAGTAACTGATAAATGTTATCAGGATTATGTAATCAGTTTCAAAAAATCAAGTACTTGTAATTAGAGTAAGTTACATTATAAGAAGCATGTCAACTACTAATGAACACATTGATTTTAATTTGAATTAACACTCTGTAGTTTTTTTTTTTTTAATCATGTATTGTTATGTCTTTGAAAGGCTTTTGCATGTTCATTGGTTCTCTGACATTGGTTACGGTCGCATGAAACAAATATTGAAAAATAAAAATGATTGATTTTAAAATAAATTATTTATTTTAATTGAAATTTTTATGTTGATGATGATTTTTGAAATAACTATTAGTCTTTTTATAAAACATATAAACTCCCTCCAGTTGCTTTACAAACATCAGTTTTGGAAAACCTACTCTTACTCTTTGTATTTTTACATTATTATGGTGCAAGATTATCCCATTTAAAACAATGTGATAAACAGTGAGTTAGGTCAAAAGTAATATGATTATATCACCTAAAATGTGTAATGTAATGAATTACTTTACTAACTACAATTTTTATCATGCAATTTGAAATCAGTAACGGAATACAATTTGTAAGTAATCTACCCAGCTCTATTTATATATTATGGAGAAATATATTAGGGTGCTTTTCAGCCATTACTGTAATTTTGTACACTTTTTGACCAAAAGTCAAGGAAACTTTTACTCTACATAAGCTCTCACAACAAGCAATATCCGAGTGACTGAATTATTTAGAGCATCACAATACTAGAGTTTTCCATGCATGAAAATCACAAATATAATTGAAAAAATTCAGAGGGAATTGTATAACTCTCAGTTATCTCCAGTTTTCCATGGTTATGCAAAAGTGTGTGTTAGTAAAGAGATAATCCATTGCAGAGTCCCACCTTCTCTTTGGATATGTTGATTTTGCTGCCAATGATCTCTGCCATCTTGAGTCTGCTCTCGGATTTGGAGAGCATGGCAGTGAAGCAGTCCAGAGCCTGAAGGTAAAAACAACATTTATCTTATAAAAGCACAGCATTTTCAGTATTAGTGTTCTCGTTTCTCAGCATTTAAAAAAAAAAAATTACATATTCTATAAATTGTTAACCCTATAATGTGATCCAACAGGCAAAACAGAAAATATTTTTGATGAGATTTTTGTCTTAAAATATCTAAAGGGTCTTAAATTAAGATACATTTACTTGATAAGCAAAATGGCATTATATATTTATATAAAATAAATTAAGTGCAGTTTGCTTAAGATATGTAAAATGATCTGCTAGTGGGGTATGTAAAACACATGTTTTAAGGACAGTTTACTTCCCGCACTGGCAGATAGGAAAAAAACTAAATAAATTAAGCGCATTAAATATCTTATGCCATTTTGCTTATCTATTAAATGTATATTAATTTAAGAATTTTTAGATATTTTGACTAGAAACAAGACAAAAATACTAATTAAGAAAAGCCTTTTTTTTGGTTTTAGTGAATACAGCCACTTACCTCTAGAAACACATTCTGTGCTGTGGAAGCACAAGCGCTGTCAAAATTTAAACAGATTCTCTCGCACCATTTCAGCAAGTCCCTGTTTAAAATATAAATAAATAAATTTACTACCACGCATTTGACATCAAAACATGGATGCAAAGAAAGTAACTCAATAATTTATATTTAATCAGATCATTTATAACCAGAAAGATTAAAAATCAATACATACATACATAAGTTCATATATATTCAAACATTTGCTTTAACATTTTTTTCTTGGAAAGAAATTAATAATTTTTTTGATCAAAGAGGACTAAAAGACTTCCACATTCTTACAAAACATTTCTATTTCAAATGAACACTGTTCAAACCTTGAAACAAAGTACACGGCCAAAAATATTAAGCAGCACAAATGTCTTAATAATAATAATAAATATTTGTTAAGCAGCATATAAGAATGATTTATAAAAGATCATGTGATAATAAGACTGAAGTAATTGCTGCTAAAACTCCATTTCAAAATATATTAAAATAGAAAACTACTTTAAAGTAATTAAAAAACTCAATTAGTGTAATTGTAATGTTATTTGAAATCACAGTCGCCAAAACATTGTAAGGAGGCATGACCGTAAGCAGACTGGCTGCTCAAATTGTTTTTCACCCAGGGTCTCTACAAAGTAGGGGAATTGAGCGAGGAAGTGGAAGTGTATTGATCAGTAACAGCAGGGTCTCCACACTACTGAACATATTCATGGCTACCAACTATCAAGTATTGAAAATTTTAAAAATGACTTGCGACCCTGGACCACAAAACCAGTCATGAGGGTCTGAAAGCTGAATATGATTTTCATTGATCTATGGTTTGTTAAGACCATGGTTTGTTGAGATACAAATTCAAGAATCTGAGGGTGCAAAAAAATCTAAAAATTAAGAAAATCGCCTTTAAAGTTAAGTTCTTAGCAATGCATATTAACTAATTAAAAATGAAGTTTGCATATATTTATGCTAGGAAATTTACAAAGTATCTTCATGGAACGTGATCATTACTTAATACCCTAGTGATTTTGGCATAAAAAAAAAATCGGTCATTTTGACCCATACAATGTATTTTTGGCTATTGCTACAAATATATACCCATCTTACTTAAAACTGGTTTTGTGCTTCAGGGACACATATTACAAACAAATACTGTTCAATTTGCCAAACCACACAATGCTTTGAATATTACAAAGTACACAAAAAAATACAAGTATGACACTCTATGTCAGTGTGTGGTGTCTATTATACAAAACTAGTTACATAAACGATTTGCCCTGGCCTGAATCTCACACTGTGTTTCTGGCTGGGGTTCCACAGTGGGTACAGAGAGATCGATGTGCCATTGACTGCAGCAGCGTCCAGTGGAAAGCTAATGAACAGCCTGAGGCCCGAATACACAACGGATACACAGACTGATTTATCACAACTCTAATGCAACACTGGAGTAAGGGTTTTATTGTAGCGTCATTGCTTTAGTTGAGCTGTTTGTTACATGGTAAGGCCCTAAACAACACTCATCGTTTATTGATAAGTCTAGAGTGTCATTTCTCAATGCAGAGATATTCATAAATGCCCACAGGCATTTGAAAGAAACTGCATAAACTGCACAAATACAACCTGTAGCGGACACATTTAAATCAGTATATTAGGAGTGTGCAATATGACGATATTTTATGTTTAATAATGTTTGAATATTTTCCCATCTAATGAAAAGTGTTACCTAAGTGAGAGGCCTCTGCCCTCCAGTGATGTGATGTGCTCATCTGATATGTTTTGGGCTGCACTAGGACCCTGCAGACTGGAGCTGGATTGATGTTTGTCTCCTGTTAGCTGGCAGTATATGTCTAAAAGACGCTCTACCACCACTGTCAGGTTAGGGTACTTCTTCATTAGGATCTGAAAAGAGCAACAAAATGTAAGATTAAAAATGTTATCAGGATCTACACAAAATCAATTTCAGTGTTTGAGGACAGCTTGCCTGTTTAAGTTCCTCTCGGCTCATGTTGCCGATCTGCAGTTTACTCCAGTATTTGTCCAGAAGTGCAGCGTGAGAACTCTGTGGTCGATGCCAGGCTCCTCCGCTGTAAAATGTCCTAAAAATAATGGATTATAAAAAAATTATTAAGCTGACATAACAAATTTAGTTTAGGATATCTGCATATTGAAGACTGGACTAATAGCTGCTGAATGTTCAACTTTGGCATCACAGGAATAAATTATATTTAAAAATATATTTGGGTTAGTTGAACATGAATGTGAAAGGACCCTTGCTGTCTATGGAGGCTCAGAAAGCTCTTGGATTTCAATCAGTTTTGTAAAATTGAGATTTACACATAATCTGAAAGCTGAATAAATAAGGTTATATATATAGGACAAAATTAAACTCAATATTGAAAATCTAGAATCTGAAGGTGCAAAATAAATGAAAATATTGAGGGAATCGTCTTTAGAGTTGTTCAAAATAAAGTTCTCAGCAATGCATATTACTAATTAAAAATCAAGTTTAGATATATTTACGGTAGGCAATTCACAAAATATCTTCATGGAACATGATCTTTACTTAATGTCCTAATGATTTTTGGCATAAAAGAAAAATCGATCATTTTGACCCATATATTGCATTTTTGGCTATTGCTACAAATATACCTGTGCTATTTAACAGCTACTTTAGTGGTCCAGGGTCACATATTACAAACAAATACTGGAAATATCTTCATTTGTGTTCCGAAGACAAACAAAGGTCTAATGGGTTTGGAACAAACAGTCATTTTGAATTGTAATAATTTCACAATATTAATATTTTACTGCATTTTTTATCAAATGATTGCAGCCTTGCAAAAAGATCTCACCTTCGTGTTGCAAAAAACTGGAATGATGGAGCCATCTGTATACAGTCCTCACGTCCTGGAATCGTCAATTTCTTGTTCTCCATGAGAGGAAGCAGAACCGATATCTATAAAAAAAATCAACAATAAGAGCATAATTAAATGTAGCTATCTTCTAAATTATACCATTTACTATCGGACCAAATCATTTATCAAAATATTAAACAGCTTTATTTATATTTCTTTACATGTATGGTTTCTTAGGATTGGAAAATATTTGGCCGAGATACAACTATTTGAAAATCTGGAATCAGAGGGTGCAAAAAAAAAAAAATTACTATTACTAATCAAAAATGAAATTTTAATTATATTTATGGTAAGAAATTGACAAAATATCTTCATGAAACATGATCTTTACTTAACATCCTAATAATTTTCGGCATTAAAAGACAAATGGATAATTTTGACCCATACAATGTATTTTTGGCTATTGCTACAAATATACCTGTGCTACTTAAGACTAGTTTTGTGGTCCAGAGTCAAATTTATATTTACTTAAATCAAAATACAATGACATTTTTGTTTATATAATAAAAAAGTATAATTTGTTTTTCTGTCAATTCTTATAATTCTATTTAACTGTGCACTATTGCAAGCTCATGTAGAGTGTACAGTAAATGCATGCAGAAGTGAAAAAAACATATGCTATATTTTTTTTAAACTGCATCAAATGTACTGTAAATACAATAAAAATACAAACACAGTTTTAATAAATGCAAATCTGCAACAACTCAGTAACAAAAAAAGTCTTTACCCGTGCTTTTTAGATTTAGTGATAAGAGAAACATTTCTAAAAAAGACTGTTTTCCATGGTTTTGAGCATTTGCCACCCACCACGTCCAAGGGAGCATGATCAATGTCCTCCAGCAGAATCCAATAACCTTTTGAGACTGCCTGGGTCAGTGATCCTGGCTGCCATACAAACTTTCCAGGAATATCAGTGCAGCGGTACATACCCAGCAACATCTACAGAAAACAGAGGCATGAAAAATGTATATGTGTAAAACAGCACAGAAACTAAAAATATGGTAGAACTATGAGCTGGAAAGAATACTAGAATAATTCAAGCACTCAGTCAAATCTCACCTTACTGTCGGTCTGATCTCCAAGCTGAACTTTAAGGATGTCAGGGGCTTTAATGTGCCCAGTGACCGCAGCAAGATATTCAACAAGAGCTGTTTTTCCGCATCCAATTGGCCCTTCTAAAAGAATGGGTTTCTGGGATGCCACAGCCATGGCGAGTCGCCGGAGATTTTGACAGGTTGAATCCACCAACACCAAGCTGCTTAAACTTGTCTGAGAATAACACATGTTTCAGTGACATTACAATACATGCACATTCTCCTATTACACAATAATAGAGGTACTGGAAAAAAATGTAATCAGCTTTAAATCTATGGTTATGGTAATACTTTATTTTAAAGAACAATTCTCACTAATTTCTAGCATGCATAATACCAGAATATTGACTTCTTATTAGTACTTATAGACCAATTTAGAGTAGATGTCACAGTTACATCACTTGCAGCTGCACGCACATAGTGGTTGCAGAAAAACACTGGTAACAAGTGGAGGTAAACAGGTAAAAAATACATAGAATAAGAGAAAAAAAAACTGTTGTGCCTTTTGATGTCGGAATCAGAATGCAAAGCATTTTTATAGAATACTGTAATCAAAGATGCCATTTGAAGCTAAACGAAGACATTTAAACAGACATACTATGGATGAAAACAGATATGATTACTCTACTTTTAAAGCATAAATTTGATTTATACAATAATATTCACATATGCAACTAATAAGTGATTTTCCAATTTTATATTTCGATTTAACTCAAAAATAGTTTTCTGCCACCAGATAGGCTTCGCCCATAAAAAACGTCATCCATCTTTCAGATCTGTAAGACTATCCCACTATATAACATCAATTTCGTTGAATAACAGTGTTTTACCACTAGATAACAAGCTCTTGTAATAAGTGGAGATTTTAAAAATGACATCTAATCAATAAAATTTATATTCTTTTTAAAACTAACTATTTTGTAGCGTATCCGTATAATTCTCTAGGCGTAAAGGCTATCTCTCCCGGGTTTTCTGCAACCAAGATGAGTGCGCATCCCGAATGTTTACAAACCTTTAACTGGTCTATAAAGCACATATTAATGTCTTCTGCATGACCATTTTTATAGATCCCTTAATCTACGCCAAACCAAACATTACTACATTTCCAAAATAAAAATCTCCTGATAATTCACTCACCCTAATGTGATCCCAGATGTTCATGTCTGTCATCTTTAGTTGCAAAGAGATCAAGTTTTTTGAGGAAACAATTCAGGATTTTTCTCCATATAGTGGACTTCAATGCTTAACGGATTAAAGGATAAAAATGCAGTTTCAGTGCAGCTTCAAAGGGCTCTAAACAGCCAAGGAATAAGGGTCTTATCTAACAAGAGGATCAGTTATTTTTTTTTAATTACATTTCATATAATTTTTTAACCTCAAATGCTTGTCTTGTCTAGCTCCGATTCATAACAGTTAGGGGTATGTTGAAAAACTTTATTATTTTAAGAAAATGACTGATCATTTTTTCATTTCGCTACATAAGACCCTTATTCCTCGACTGGGATTGTTTAGAGCCCTTTGAAGCTGCACTAAAACTGCATTATAACCTTTAATCTGTTGAGCACCATTCAAGTCCACAAAATGGAGAAAAATCCTAGAATGTTTTCCTTAAAAAACGTACTTTCTTTGCGAGAGTGAGAATTGGTCCTTATAATAAAGTGTGACCACAGTTACATTTTATTACACTCTTAAAAATAAAGGTGCTTCACGATGCCATAGAAAAAGCTTTTTTTGTCTAAATGGTTCCATAAAGCACCTTTAACATCTGAAGAACCAAAAAGGTTCTTTGTGGTGAAAGAAGGTTCTTCAGATTATAAAAAGGTAAGAAAGAGATGGTACTTTAATGAACCTTTAACTAAATGGTTCTTTGTGGAACCAAAAATGGTTCTTCTATGGCACAGCTGTGAAGAACCTTTTAAGCACAGTGTTGTTTTTGACAACCATCTTAGATTTAGTCTTAGTCTTTTGGACTAAAATGCTTATTAGTTTTAGTAAAATTTTAGTCACTTCTATATGTGATAGTTTTAGTCCAATTTTAGTCGACGAAAAGTCAAAAAGGTTTTAGTCTAGTTTTAGTCAAAAAAAAAGGGGGAAAAGTAGTCTTTTAACAAATTAATGTAGATCAGTAAGTATTTTGCTGTTGGGTAGTGTCACTTATAAGTTGTGAAAATAGCAGATTTACAGTTCAACACAATGTGAGCTTCCGGATCGACTATTTTCACCAATAATTACAATAATGAAGGAATGGTTTTAGACATAAAAGACATATATTTGAAATAATGTGCAAACTGCCGCCATCATGGTTAATCGTCTGTCTGTCTGAGTGACAACAATGTGACGTGTTGAGCACGTTGTGCGCTGCACGCCAGGTGGTGGGAGTAACCAAACAAGGATAGAATGCTAAAACGCTTGCCATACAAGTATGGCAAATAGTATTTAATGCTAAAACGGCTTGCCATAGCGGCAGATACTTTTTAGGTTGTAATTGGCATGCACAATAAGCAGAAATGTCATGCATTTTAAACGTCTGACGGACAACCCACTAACATTTTCGTCTATTCTCGTCTCGTCAACGAAAACTCACACACGTCTCGTCATGTTTTAGTCATCAACGAGCCATTTTTATCTCGTCATCGACTCGTTATAGTCATGAAAAAAAAGTTGCGTCAACGAAACGAAAACAACACTGTTTAAGCACCTTTATTTTTAAGAGTGTAGGTTATTTTCTAAGCTTAATATCCTGTTTTTGGATGTCTGTCTTGCCTGTTCATCCTGTCGAGGGGCACGTCGAGGCAGAATCACCCCACAAACCACAGTAACACTCCGCGTCAGGTCCTCTGTCACCACTTGACCACGGGTGACTTTATTTACCCTCTCTTTCCGCCACACTGCTGAGCCCTGATTGGCCAAAACCAGAGCTTTTTCTACCTCCAGCTGCTGTGTCTCCTCAAGTGACCTACAAACCATATCATCATTTGTTTGAGCGTTAAATCTATTGACTAACTTCTGAACAATTAGAGCAATTAAAATAAAACTTACTTCATTTTCAGATGCAGAATCTCTTCACTCGAAAGGACCTTCCTCAGAAATATTGTTTTCTGGTTATCCGTCATGTGCGACACCAGGGCAAGGCACTGGGCTGTGTAGCTTAGAAAAAACACAGCAAAAAGAAATTAAGCAAAAACACAGATGTTATGGATATTATGAAAATTCTGGTGAATTTCTGGCAGTCTGATCTAGAAATTGGCAATACCTTCTGACCATGACGTCACTGGTGAGAAGCTGAGAAACACAGGCACTCCAGTCCCACAAGACACGAAACTTCTCACAATCACTTTGGAGGAAGCGGAGGGTGGCCCCCATAAGGTCCCGTAATTTCATCCGTCTGGGCCCATACTGGATGGAAGCAGCTTCTTCGCTGGTGAAGAACAGCCTCTGAAATACTGGGGGAGAGCTACAGAAATACCTTGCTGCAAACCTGTGAAAAAACCCCAAAAACAATTCAAATCATGACATTCAGGATATTTGCTCTAAAGTGGTAATAACATAATCTGTGTTAGGGTTCCAACACTTCTAGACTAACTTCCATCCAGTGTTGTTTTCGTCAACGATGACGATGACGAAATCATTTCGTTGACGCCACTTTTTTCCATGACGATAACGAGACGTTGACGAGATAAAATTGGCTCGTTGATGACTAAAACATGACGAGACGTGTGTGAGTTTTCGTTGACGAGACGAGAATAGACGAAAATGTTAGTGGGTGGTCCGTCAGGCGTTTAAAATGCATGACATTTCTGCTTATTGTGCATGCCAATTAAAACCGAAAACGTATCTGCCGCTATGGCAAGCCGTTTTAGCATTAAATACTCTTTGCCATACTACTATGGCAAGCTGTTTTAGCATTCCATCCTTGTTTGTCTTTTATGTTTTAAAACATTCCTTCATTATTGTAATTATTGTTCAAAAATAGTCGATCCGGAAGCTCACATTGTGTTGAACTATAGATCTGCTATTTTCAGAACTTATAAGTGACACTACCCAACAGCAAAATACTTACTGACCTACATTAATTTCTTAAAAGACTACTTTTCCCCCTTTTTTTTGACTAAAACTAGACTAAAACCTTTTTGACTGTTCGTCGACTAAAACTAGACTAAAACCTTCTTGACTTTTTGTCGACTAAAATTGGACTAAAACTATCACATATAGAAGTGACTAAAATTTGACTAAAACTAATAACCATTTTAGTCCAAAAGACTAAGACTAAGACTAAATCTAAGGTGGTTGTCAAAAACAACACTGCTTCCATCACCTTTAAATTTGATTTATGTTTTTAAAATAATCAAATTCAGACCAATTTGTCAATTAATCATTCAGACTAAACACTAAATTGATTCCCTTCCATGTATATTTCCAATTTTTTCACCATAGCATAAATTAAATAGCCAATATTTGATTTTTACAGTTTTGTCTGTAGAAAAAATCTATTACAAAACAACAATATAACAATATTAATTTTTATTTAACACTGAACATTTTTAACATTTTAGTAGACGTCATAGCCCACCAACAAAGCACAATTTTAAAAATTAAATTTAGTAAAATAATATTCTTTAGCCATTTTTAAGACCCCCTTTTTGAATCAGGCATGTGTTTTTAATGTACAAATGAATGCATTGCCTTGCTGAATGTTAGAATAATTGTATTAATAGAGCTGTTGTAATTATTGTTGATGACTCTACAGAACATCAGTGAAATTACAATGCTAACATTTATGAATGCTGACTTTTATTTTGGCAGAAACACGCAAGACGACCTCAGTACTACTTTTTGCTGACAGCAGCAGATTCATGAACGATTCTCATCACGCAGAATTTCCTCGCGCTTTGGGCTTTGAACCCTGGCTGAGGAGCTCATGCAGCGCTGTCAGAATAAATACAATTAGTGCATGTATTAGACAACATAACGTTCTGTAGTTTATTTACTAATGGTTTAAGGCCATTTCGCGATTTCAGTCATCAAACAGTAACCAGCAACAACCAGCCCTTTCTCTTCTCATGGAAGACATGCGATGCGATACTAAACAGTCTCTCGCTGTCAGTGCTTGTAATGATTTTTGCGTCTTTCTCAGACAGTTTTAAATGCTTCCACACTGCCCACATGTTTGATCACGTCATGTCATTGTTCGGTATAATTTATTCGCCCTTTTCGCTTGTTATTATAATTTCGGTTGCCGAACACTCGGTGCATCCCTAACAAATACACACAAGAACAATATCCAGCCAATGAAACATTTTAAAGTATTGCTTAATAAATTCACAACAAAAACTGTATTAAATACATTTCCCAAGTTACATATAACTGATATTTCTCTGTTTTCCAAGACTATGGGAAACCTCTTGCAAATATGTTTTACATGCATTCCTGAATGGTTACTTACGCTTGAGCATCTGGACTGATGTTGAGAAGTTTGCTTAGAGCCACACACAAGCGCTCATGGAGGTCATGATTCAGCCTGACGTCTGCTTTGATCCTCTCAGCGTTCCTCTCCAACAGGTCCAGGATCAGTGGTCGTAAGTGACGCGCAATGAGGAGAGTGTATTCCTTCTCCAACAGAAGCTGTGCAAGACTTTCCAGTATACACTGTCTGTCCTGTTGACTCCATATCTACAAAGGAAAAAAATAATGCAAGTCAAGAAATGGCAAATCCAGTGTTATGCGTGTGACATTTTGCGTTATGGATGTGACACATAAATGCTTAGAGAATGTATCTGTTCCTAATATAACAGAACCATCTGTTTATATTTTAACAACCCCTTGATGACCGAGTTTAAACATCAGATAAATATTAGTCTATCCATGAGTTTTCTATCATGCGTAATGGATGTGACAAAAAAGGACACCGTTTTTGAGAGACTACATACTTGTAGGATTTCTGCTAATTAAAATGCACAAACCAGACACAATAACACCCAACAATAAAGAAGCGAGGCTCTTCACAGAACATATAATTGTTACTTTATTTTTTTTTTACAAGCCTGACAACAGCACTTACCAGACTACGGAAAATCTAATAAAAATAAATAAATAAATAAATGCTTTAGACATCACATGGGATGTTTTACCTTTGGTCAAATATTTTTTCCATGATAAGGTTGACTTTTGCATGGAAATAACCATAAATAATCAAATATGTGACCCTGGACCACAAAACCAGTCTTACGTCGCTGGGGTATATTTGTAGCAATAGCCAAAAATACATAGTATGGGTCAAAATTATTGATTTTTCTTTTATGTCAAAAATCATTAGGAAATTAAGTAAAGATCATGTTACATTAAGATTTTTTGTAAAATTCCTACTGTAAACCTATCAAAATGTAATTTTTGAATAGTAATATGCATTGTTAAGAACTTAATTTGGACAACTTTAAAGGTGATTTTCTCAGTATTTTGATTTTTTTGCACCCTTAGATTCCAGATTTTCAAATAGTTATATCTCGGCCAAATATTGTCCTATCCTAACAAACCATACATCAATAGAAAACTTATTTAGTGAGCTTTCATATGATGTATATATCTCACTTTTGTAAAATTTAACCTTATGACTGGTTTTGTGGTCCAGGGTCACATATAATAAGAATAATAATAATCTAAAGATATCCTGCTGAAGGATTTTTTTTTTTTTTTTTACCATTACGGTCAATTCATGTATTTGAATTTGGATATTAGATCTTAGTTTTTCTTATTGAAATAATGCCCAATAATAATATTATTAATAATTAAAATGATATGTTAGACTATTAGCAATCATCATAACTCTATTGAAACACTGTGCTACAAAATCTCAACTAACTTTTGTTGAAATCCTATTCTAAAGTCTCATATGGATACTTTTGGACAGGTTCCAAAAGAAGGTAGATATTCAAACATACTTTTTGAGCTAGTTTATGGTCACACTAGTTTTGGTAAATATTAAACATGACTATAAAAGTAATCAGAGTTGATTTTATATTAAACACTGCATATCTGCCAAAATAATAACTAAATACAGCATGTTTCATCAACCCAAACTACAGAAACTATGTTGCAAAAGGACCAAAAATAACCAATGAGGCTCAAAACAAGACTGGATTGCCAAATAGACTATTATGCAGAACACTTCTTATTAAAATGAATGAATTTGAATTATTATCTCTGTAATAACCAATGAGCAGCATGTGTAGGCTACTACAGAAACGTGGTACAGCTTGGTGTGACACACACGTTGTACAATACATGTGCTAAACAGATGAAAACCTCTTATAACGGTCTTGTAAAGTGCTCAGATCATGCTGTCTTACCTGTTTTGCGAGATACTTGCTGAGTTCGTTCTGACTTTTATCGATATGTCTTGAGATTGCTCCTAGAGATGTCAGGCTCAACTCCAGGTTTTCCATTCTATCATTTGTCGTGAATATAAGGATTTCCGACGATGCCTCTGCGGCTGGTAAAGGCTTTAATATCCCAAGTATTCTACGTGATGGGAACCATAAGATTCATCACTCGCTTGGTTGTCTAGTTGTATCACAACACAGCGAGCACATTCCCGTCAGTATTAAAATCCCTGTCCACATGTGAGTAAATGAAAAGCACTTCCGGGTCATTCGGCTGTGTCGCGGAGCGCACGCTCCCTGTGCTGCAAGCATACTGTTGTGATGTTTTTGTGAAAGATTTTGTAATAAACGCTTAAATATGTTTTATATGTTGTTATTTTAGACTGCACTATTCATTGTGTTTGTGTCACAGCTGTATTTAATTCCCTTCGCTCATCAAAACGTGTATATATTTGTATCGTATTTTGATCAACTCACAGCTGTGTAGCCTTATTATTCACATTTATGTGGTCCAAAATAATATTTGTCAATGAGTTAAGTGTATGTAATGTTTTAAATATAGGCATAACACAAGTTTGGTAGGTTCTCGAGTTAGATTTAAGCTTTAAAATAGTTGCAATCTGTATAAATATTAGTGCTGTCAAACGATTAATCGCGATTAATCACATCCAAAATAAAAGTTGTTGTTTACATAATATATGTGTGTGTACTGTGTATATTTAATATGTATATATAAATACACACATATGCATGGATGTATTTAAGAAAAATATGTTATGTTTATATATTAAATATATTTATATATAATATTAATTATTGAATAAAAATGTATTTCAAAATAAATATGGAAAATATTCTCAAAATATATACTGTATGCGTGTGTATTTATATATACATACATACTAAATATACACAGTACACACAAATATATTATATAAACAATAACTTTTATTTTGGATGTGATTAATCGCGATTAATCGTTTGACAGCACTAATAAATATATGTGTAAATAATAGATGAGGCATGCACTGTGAAAAATGCTTTTCTTACTTAGATTTTTTGTCTTGTTTCCAGCAAAAATATCTAAAAATTCTTAAATCAAGAAGGATTTTCAAGACGGGTAAAAATAATTGTCTTCAGTAAAAATAAGTCAAAATTAAGTGCGTTTTTGCTTGAAACAAGCAAAATAATCTGCCAGTGGGGTAAGAAAAATCAAGATTTTTTTTTGCTTACCCCATTGGCAATTATTTTGCTTATTCTAAGCAAAAACTCACTTATTTTGATTTTTTTTTGCTGAAAACAGGAAAATAATTTTTACTTGTCTAGAAAATCCTTCCTGATTTAATAGTTTTTAGATATTTTGGCTGGAAACAAGACAAAAATCCTGAGTAAGAAAAGCATTTTTTGCAGTGTGCTTTCCAATATTCTGTCAATTTTTTTGACTGCTACACCATTTTTAGGAATACTATACATTGCTAGACTAAAAAAGTAACAAAAATAGACTGAAAAGTAAAAGTAAAAAAAAAAAACATGAATAAACGACATACACATACATAAAATACAATAAACACAGCATATCAGTTTTGAAAAACTGAACAACTGACAATTGCATTATAGCATACAAGTACCAAATATGGGCTATTTGTATTTAAAATAAGAAATATGTGAACAATTGCTTATTTAGCTAAAAAATATATTTTTTTTAATTGTTTTTGTATTCAATCTTAAATGCTATTTTTTACATTTAAAAGATGTTTGTATATAATACACAAAGTGCCGGCATTTTACATTATGTCAACCAAAATCCAAAAGTATTTAAGAAAAAGTAGATTAAAAAACATAAGAACTTGAGGGCTAGAAATTTAACCATCAATTACAGTATAGAAATACAAATTAAAGCTATTGCAAAATGAAAGATTTATTTTCTAAAAATTAAATAGTGTTTAGATCATTTCTAAATTATTTTAAAAAACAATAAAATGCGATTTGTTGTTGGTAAATTTACATTTGCGAATATAAAACTTACAATAAAAAAGAACAACTTAAATGCTAATGTTAATGACATTCTTTTAGAAAAGGAGAGACCGCGGGAAAATGATGTCACTTCCTGTTTGGCGAATGTGTATGGTGGAAGGTTGGCGCGGAGCTGGTGGAAGTATGCTAGAGGAAATTTTCAAATCGCTGTCTACAAGAAAATTGGAAATTGTTATTTAAGTACAAATGTGATTATACGCTGGCATTAGCATGGCTGTCAGATCCTGAAGCCCGTTCTGTAGTGTTTGGCTCATCTTATAGTTTTATATCCGGCTGTTGTCGTTAGCTCACCACTGGAGATACAGGTATTGTTCATAAACTTTCATTTGATTTCACTTTGTGATTTTGCTATAACTGTAATGTATTTTGAACGCTTTGATTCGTCGGTGTTTGTGTAAATCCATGATCGTACAAGTATAGTTGGTGTAAGCATTAGGCTATAGTGCAATTGTTGGGTGGATTATAACTGTTTCAGATTTCTATTAAGGCTATTATCTTTTGTTCTTTTAGTATTGCGTTTAAATGACTATTTCAGTAGATTGTTTCTTCACTGCATGACAGGAAGTGGTGTAGTTGAAGTGACACATGCCCACCGTTGCTGGTGTTGTCAGTGTTTTCAGGAACTTGTGCTTTTTTTTGTCTTTCAGTAGCTGACTAAAATGGATTTAATGGATGAAATCTATGGAGATCTTGATGACAAACCTTTTGGTGAGACAGTCGTTCTCTTCTGTGCAACAGCCGTTTCTTTATTTGTACATAGTTATGCAGTTTCATGAGATTAAAGGCAAGTCATGCAAAATTAACCAAATGTAGATAAATGCATGAGCATCTCAACAACTCACTTGAAATTTAGATTGGGAATGATCACAATAATACCTGTTTATGTTTAGCCCATCTGCGTTTGCTTTATGATCTGTATGTCATTTCATCCACATAATGCTGTTTTATTTACCTCTTTTGTTCTATTCCCCAATTTCTTGTCTTAAAGGAGTAGTTCACAGTCGGAACAAACATTTTCAGATAATTTACTCACCCCCTTGTCATCCAAGATGCTTATGTCTGTCTTCAGTCATAAAGAAATAATGTATTTGAGGAAAACATTTCTCCATATAGTGGACTTCTATGGTTCCCCTGAGTTTGAACTTCTAAAATGCAGTTTAAATGCAGCTTCAAAGGGCTCTAAATGATCCCAGCCGAGGAAGAAGGGTCTTATTTAGTACAACATTGGTTATTTTCTAAAATATATGACAATTTATATACCTTTTAACCTCAAATGCTCATCTTGTCTAGCTCTGTGATGTGTACTCTATGCACTCTTGTTCATGACAGTTAGGGTATGTTGAAAAACTCCCATCTCATTTTCTCCTCCAACTTGAAATCATCCTACATCGCTGTTTTACCTTTTTTTCTTGAAAAGTGTTTGACCTTTGCATTTTCAGTTTGTAAACACTGAGTTGGTACTTCTGCAGCAATGCAAGTTGATTTTGAAGTTGGAGGAGAAAATTAGATGGGAGTTTTTCAACATACCCTAACTGTATTGAACCGGAGTGCATAGAGTATGCATGCACATTTTTAGAAAATAACCAGTTGTTTCACTAGATAAGACCATACTTTCTTGGCTGGGATTGTTTAGAGCCCTTTGAAGCTGCATTCAAACTGCATTTTGGAAGTTCAAACTCACAGGCACCATAGATGTCCACTATATTGAGCAAATTTCTGAAATGTTTTCTTCAAAAAAACAATTTCTTTACGACTGAAGATGATTGACAAGCGGGTGAGTAAATTATCTGTAAACTTTTGTTCTGGAAGTGAAGTAATCCTCTAGCAGGTTCAAGGCTTTCAAAGCTCTGCAAACCTCATGTACATGTATTGGTCAAGTCAAGTGTATATGCTGAAGTTGTTGCAATAAGACAATTATCAGTGCTTGTTTTCGTTACAGGTACTCGTCTTCACAATGAGGATTCGGTGGATATTTACTCTGGCCTGGAAAACAGCCCTAAGGTTTATGGGCATAGAGGTAGGTTTCATTATTGAGTCTTGAATTGAGTATATATCATTAATTGTTTGTATTAAAAGTAATTTGTTGATGTATGTGCATCAGAGAAATAACTTTTTAGATTTCAATAGTTATTGTAGTGTTGTTGTTTTTTTTAAATTAGGTAAAGTCAACACTCTCCTTTCCCCACGCACAATGGAATCAATGGATATATATGAGGACATTATCAGGGAAGAACAAGAAGAAAAAGAGGCAACTTACAACGAGGTATGTGACTTACAACATGGCATGCTATTATTTGAAATGAAGAAAAATGTTACATTGTTTTAATTTACTTTTCTTTTATAACAGTTGAAGGAAAAATTTGATGAAGCACAGAAGCATGTTAAGGAACTGCTCTCACAGTTACAGCTACTGCAGACAAAGGTGTGTTACCTTTTACTGGTTGTTCTGTACACATTGAAACTCCTACAAATTAGTTCTTGGAATTAACCATTTTTGCACTTTTTATATTTAAAGAATTCGAGTTTGAACAGTGAAAACACACTCCTGAAGAAGAACATTTGTTCTCTCATCAAGACGGCTCGAATGGAGATTGTGCGTAAAGATGAGGAAATTAACAGACTCAGCAATAGGTAAAAACTCCAGCACTGCTACTAAAACTAGCAAACAGATGTTTGGTACTAAGCCTGGTTTGTTTCAGGATTGGATAGTTTTATATAAAACTAACCTCCCTCTGTTGTCATCACAGGTCTGGTCGAGGAAGTTATAGTCAAAATTTTCGTCGATCTCAAATGGAAAGTGGTCCGGCAAACACAAGGCACAGTTTGAACAATTCTACAAATTCTGTTTTGGAATCACAAGGTGCTAGACAAGATACTGTTATGAATGAAGTAATTCAGCAAAAGGGTAAAAACTCTGCGTCGGATCACTGTGCACATCCACCGACAACGTCAACCACGGCACCAAAGCCATTTGAGGTGCTCCAGAGATGCCCTAGAACTGATCTTGAAAGTCCTCTGCACTGTCCGAATAAATCTGCTGCTAAATCTGATGGCAAGACCCTCGCTGTTCAACCAGAGCAGGAGTATGGACCTGTTCATCCTAACAAAACATCCACCACATCCACAGATGTCTCAAATGCTTTCAGAACGAATGACTCTACACTGAGAGTTCCCAATACAACTACTGACTGTCAATCCAATACCTTGAAGGACAATAAAAACAGTTCATTAAAACAGGGAGACAAGCTAGAAAGAACACACAAATCAACAAGCCGGGACAAAGAGTGTAACTCAAAGGATAAGAATGTGTCACAAAAGTCTCAGAGAAGAGCTGAAAGCAACTCAAGCAAGCCAGGAACTGAAAAAGATCTCATAAATGATAGTTCTGTGTCCAGTGAAAACCAGAATCAGCAGTCTGAGATTCCAGTCGTTCTTAAAAGTTCAGAACAATCGAAAAGCCTTTCTTCACAGTCACACAAAGCCTCACCATCTGTTTCTTCCCAGTCATCCAAAAGTTCAGTTAAGACAGCAGCAGATGTAGAGACACAGAGTCAAAGGCATGTGCATAATCAAAATGCAGACAGAACAAGCAGAGAAACAAAACAGTCTGGCTCGAGCAGCACAACTTATACTGTGGTGGATGAAGCAAGCCATTCCCAAAACCACAAAGGAAAGAAAAGAGACACAAGTAGCCATGAAAGGAATAAGGAGAAAAGTTCCAGTGCAGAAAGGAAAAGCAGCAGAACTGAAAGAAGCAGAGACCATGAGCAAAAAAAACCAAAGGAAGGTAGCAGCAGTAGTAGAGACCGAAGAAGCAACAGATCAGACGGTAGCAAAGAGTATGAGCGAAGGAGTACAAGGGAAATGGATAAAGCTGAGGATAAAAGATCTAAGAAACCAGTTGATGATTGTGGGCAAGCGTTTTCTTCTCCCAAGTGTGATTCTCAACGAAAGGATGTTCATAAGGAGAAATCAAGCAGAATCAATGAGCCATCATCAAAAAGCAAAAGGTCTCACAGCCATGATAAAGCTAGAAAAATGGAGGATTTAAAACACACTGTCAAAAATGGAAATTCTGACTTTTTTGGAGACAAGGGTATAGAGAAAGAAAAGGACAGAGAAAGGAAAAGAGGTGGACATTTGAAGGAGCATAGAGTGCATAAGCACAAAGAATCCAAAGATGACAGAAAGAATTCTCCTAAAAAGCACAGCGTTGTCGTTAAGAGTCAAGATAAGAATGAGCAGGACAAACATCTTGAATCTGAGTTGCCATCAGTGGTAGCTGTCAGCAGTACTCCCTGCGAAACAACTGAGGATAATAGTCCAGACAGAAAACTGAGTTTCATGGAAACATTAAACCTTACCCTATCGCCTCTTAAAAAGCAAAAGCAGTCCTCTGATCTCAAAGATGCAGGTGAAGCAACAGCTGAAGATGCCTTACTTTATAATAGCAGATTATCTGACATTGGGGAGGAATTCTTTGTCATAGATGAGTTGAAGAACAGCCAGGACAGTGTTGAGGAAGTGCATGAGGGTCCTGTGCCCACAACTGCAGGTGAAAAAGAAGACCTTATCAGTTCTTGCATACCAGTTCAGTTGCAAAAAGTTGATCTTTCCTCAGCTGTAGTCTCCGAGAATCCCTCGGGTGAACAAACAGATATGCATGTGCAAGAAGAGAATGTCGCCGAAAGTCAAGAAGCTGTGGACAAAGTGCCAGACATTGTTAAAAGCTCAGAGGAGAAGAGCAAGATTTCAGATTCCAATGTGCTACAAAAAGATTCATTATCAAAATCAACCCCTACGAGAGAATCTCTGAATTGTGTCTGTCATAACACTGAAGACTCTGCGGGAATTATAGATAATTCTGTTGTCTCTGATACTTTGCCTACTAAAACTTCAGAAGTGGCTGTTTCAGATAATATCCCTGATTCGATTGTTGAAGGTTATCAGAAACAAGATCCAATTACCTCTGTATCCAAGGACACTTCTCCAATGAAAATCCAAAGGAGTCCTCAGACCAAGTCTCAGGATTTACCAACAGCATCAAATGGGATATGTCAAGATGATGTGTCGTCCTCAGACAAGACACAAAGTATTCCCAAAATTGATTCTTCTAAGATTTCTGATAGTTCTGTCAACATGGAAGTTTCCTCTAGCACAGTTAGTGCAGGTCTTGAGGAGCCAAGCAAAGTCATCTGTGATTTTGAACAAGTGGGTTCTTCAAAACAGGATAAGGTAGCAGGAGAAGCAATTGAAAATTCAAAAATGATTGAAACGCCGCGTTCATCTGAAAATCTGAAAATGTCTGAAACGCCTCACTCATCTGAAAATCTGAAAATTTCTGAAAAACCCCATCAAAGTCCATTTCGGGGTGAGAGCAATATGGCTCCCAATGATAGCACCACTGTTGAAGAGGAGACAATGTCATCTTCACAACCTGA
This sequence comes from Garra rufa, assembly GCF_049309525.1. Classification (NCBI taxonomy): domain Eukaryota; kingdom Metazoa; phylum Chordata; class Actinopteri; order Cypriniformes; family Cyprinidae; genus Garra; species Garra rufa. The sequence continues at coordinate 3,666,672 of NC_133373.1, read as the reverse complement.
TTTCTCAGAACCAGATTCCACGGAGGAGGAAAGGAACATGAAATCATCAAACCCTGTTGTGATTTGCCCTGATGAAGACTCCATGATGCTTACCTTTAGAAACATTAAAGTTATTCCAGAGCCCCTCAGCCCTCTTACAAGCCCAGTCCGTCTGGTGAAGAAAGTACAGCCTCAGCGTGCTGAGAAGCAACCGCATGTCAAAAGTCTTACCAAAGGTAAGTGTTTCTGATTGAAATGCATGTTTGCATGACTTAGCCCAAGGGGTTTGTATCTGCACAACTTGCTAATGATAATTTCTTTGTTTCTTTCCCAAGATCTCTCAACTGTAGCAGCTGGCTGTAATAAGGATAAAGTGAATATGGACATGAACAAGGAGAATAAATCACCTGACTCTTCCGTCACAGCTTCTCCCTACAAAGGAACAAAAGAAGCCGTCTCAGCTAGTGCAACTGAGGAAGATGAGCTAGAGGATGGTGAGATAGTGAGTGAAAGCGAAGAAGAGGGACCTCTGTTTATCCAGACTCCTCCAAGAGAAAAGGATAAGTCAACCTCAGGGACTGATTCAAGTCCAAAGATATCTGCAGTTAGGAAAAGAGTGTCCCAAAAGAAATCTTGCATCCCTGCTAAATATTCAGAGCGAAGCAAGAGTTCTAAGTCGTCGTCTTCTAACGACAGTCCCACCTCAAGTAAAAGGCGCTTTAAAACTGTCAGCCCCCCGTTGAAAGCTGCAGTCTATTCAATAGGCGGATTTATGGAGATGTTAGCATCCATTCGAGCTGAGTTGAGGAAAAAGTACATGAAGCTTCAGAAAAATGTCACTAAAACTGCCTTCTGCTGCATAGTGGATATGTCTCAGGCTTCTTTTATAGAATTCATCAATGCTGTTGACATGGAGAAATTGTGCTGCCAAGGTAGTGACATCAAAGTTAGACTTAATAAAATTATTTCGTCTATCATGAGCAATGTCACCAAGAATGGTATAGTCAATCGTATCTTTGAGCAGAGAGCTGGAGACCTCAAGCAGAAGTTGTGGACATTTGTGGATGGGCAGTTTGATTTCTTGTTCAAGGAACTGAAGACAGCACTCAAAATCGGATCTGACCCATCTAAACATCCGTCATTTGAAAATAAAAATGCAAGCCTTAAAAGAAAAGAGATTGAAAGTGAGGTGGTGGAAAAAGAGCTTTTTAACACATCTGGGCAGCTTCACAAGGCCAAGATGCCAAAAGTTGACACAGGAAGTTTTGTCAGAGAGCCCCCTCCAAATAATCTCCTTCGCAGGGGCCTTGGGAGCAGGGGTAAAAACATAAAAGCTGTCATGAATGATGATGATCAGCCGGCAAAGGTGGGAACATCACACCAGCTTCCTACTTCATCCTCCGAAAGGCCTGTCCACGAAAGTACCTCTGGATCTGAAACTAGAATCTCATCCTATGTCCGACGTCTCTCCCATAACGGATCAATTCAGGATAAGGCAGACTTTGAAATTCTCACCGAGCAGCAAACAACAAGCTTAACCTTCAACTTGGTCTCTGACTCCCAAATGGGAGAGATATTCAAGTGTCTTTTGCAAGGGTCTGATTTGCTTGAATCCAGTGTTCCCATAGGCGACAATACAAGTTGGCCACTCAGCACACCTCGCAAGGAAGGACTTCCAGGGGAGAGTTTGATTGGGATTATGACCCCAATCAAAGCAACCCCATCGAAATTCATCACATCCTGGCCTTCCCCTTACAAGTTTGCTTCAACTAGCAAAATGCTGGTAGACCCAGCAATTCTCGATGAGAGCTGCTTGCTAGAAATTCCCTCTTCTAATTCTGAACCATGCCAGCTTCCTCTTCAATCAACTGTAATCTCTCAGAAATCCTACTCTATCTTGGCAGAAGATCTAGCTGTGTCCCTTACCATTCCCTCACCACTAAAGTCAGATAGTCACTTGAGTTTCTTGCACCCTGGAACTGGACAGCCACTGTCTACCCCAAACAGTGTCCTGAGTGCACATTATAGTGAAGATGCTCTTCTTGATGGAGAAGATGCCACTGAGCAGGACATACACCTTTCTCTGGACACCGACAACTCCAGTTGTGGCTCGAGTCCTAGCAGGACATGGGAGGGCTCTGAGCCACCTGGTTTCCAATTCCAACCCAATTTACCAATGCAGGCTGTGGTAATGGAGAGGTCAAATGATCATTTCATTGTGCGAATAAGACGAACATCATGTGGCCCAATTGAAAGTAATCAAAATGAAGGGAAAACGCCACCAGAAGTAGCTGAATATCCAAAGCCATCTCTCAATCCTAATCTCACTGTGGTCCATGAGGACTTGGGTTCCACACCTGGAGAGATGTCAAACAAAGTCCCAACTGTAGTAAATGAGTTATGTCACGTTACAGATAAACCAAGTCAAGCTCAACCCTCAAGCTTAAAATCTTCATACGAAGGTGTTTGTGATGACAACTCATCCCATAACTATGCTGAGAATGTTTCCAAAGAAGCAAGTGTTACTCCTTGTGAGAAAAGTAGTACAACAGAGACTGAAACCCCAGATGTGGTGTCTGAAAAAGTAAAGGACAGCATTCAGAGCTCAAGTGCACCAGAGTCTGAATCCGAGAGGGTGTCAAGAAAGCGCAAGGAGCACAGATCAGTGCCAAAGGCTAAGCGTCAAAAAGTCGAGAGATCTCAAGATAGACATTCCAAGTCCAAGCATAAGAAAAGGTCAAAATCCTCCAAAGAAAAAGACTCCAAAATTGCAGTATCCCCAGTGTCCCCTAGCAGCCTGTCTGCAAAGAATGTAATCAGGAAGAAAGGCGAGGTGGTGGTGGCTTGGACCAGGTAAGTTGACAGAATTGGTATCAAAACAGGAATGGAAATTCAGTGTGCTTAATTAAGTACAAAAATACAAATTAAATCAAGTAGGTAACAATCTAATTTCTTTTGAAGGGATGAAGATCGGGACATACTCGTTGAGTTAAAAATGAAGGGCACTTCACCCAAGACATTTGCTGCTCTGTCAAAAAGGTTAAAGAAGTCAACAGAGCAGGTACACTTGATTTTTCGTGTTCTTATATGATGTAAGCAAATAGCTTTGCTATAAACTAATGATTGCTGTTTTTTGACAGATTGAAGAGCGATTCTCTCAACTGATGAAGCTGTTCAAGAAGAAAGAGAAAATGGAGAATTGATTGAACAACAAGACTTGATAACATACTAATGCTCTTATCTGAATCTCCGTAGACTTCTGAAGCAGGAATATAATACATTAATCTGAAAATCAGTGTATTATTTCTGTTTGTTGATTTGTTGCACTTATAGCAGTAAATGGGATCTGTTTTAGAGGCTTGTTTTTTTCTTTAGTTAACACTCAGTGCTATCAGATTACCAACAATAATGCTACAAAGCAGACAACTATTAGGCTAAATTTTTATTACCTCAAGAAAAAAATGCAGTGTGGTCTCCTTTGAAATTTACCTTGATCCCCTTCAAGGACATAAACAGACAGATAAAAGACGGTTCCTATGTTTTTTTTCAGTGCATGAAACCCTGTATAATTAGCTTGCTCTTTATTTTTGGTGGTGATTGCACACAATTTACAGTACAGTTGCTGTTTTGTTGATGCTGACAACTTTTATGCAATGAAATGAACAAAAAATTAAGTATTTGAAAGACATCAATAACTTGCATTGCAAGTTGACTTCTGCAGTGTTTGCAATGCCTTTTTAACCTACCTCTGAGGATTACAAATGCTTTTAAATGCGTTTTAAAAATGACCTGCTTATCTGCTAATAGGTCTCGTGTTTTGATCCCTTTTGTTTTGTGGATGAGGTTGGTGATGGAATAACATGGCCCTAAATGTAGAGATAGAAAGAGTACTTGCTTGTTTGTTTGTTTTGGTCCGCAAGCATTTGAGTTTAAAATCTTTTTCCTTTTGTCGTCCTGATAGATGCATTTTGATATTTTCATATTAAGAGTAACATGTTTTTGTTGTTTTGTAGGTAATGAGTATAAAGGGTTTATTCCCTTGTGTATATATTTGTAAAGTTAAATTGAGCAAAGATTTTTATGTTTGATCTCTTTTTAAACAATTTTATTTTTCTCAAAGAGAGAAACCTAGATGTGCGAAAAATACATTGTATGTTGTTTAGAAATACATTTTGTAAATATTTGTAACTTCTGACAGACCTGTCAGTCTTTTGAAATAAAGCTTATTTATTTAAACAGAATGTTCATTGTGAGATGAATATTTCAGTTTGTAAGCAGCATTCTCAAATGCATAATCTTTCTCAATGATTTGTGGCTCTGATTTTGGGTTAGGTAATGATATATGTGATATATAGTGCCGTTGCGCTACGGGCGTCCTGAGTCCGAATCCCGACTTGAGGACCTTTCCCTGATCCCGCCACCCATCTCTGTCCCACCTCTGGTGGGGGACTTTTATTTATTAAAGGTGGAAATGCATGGGAGAAATATATATATATATTTTTATATATATATATATTTGGTTTTAATGGGGGTGGGAAATGGTGAAAATGCTATTTTTGCTATTATTAAAGGCGAAATTGCACCAAAAACAAGAAAATATTTTTCCTTTTTGGCGATTTTTGAAAATGCAAAAAAAAAAAAGTTATATAAATAAATATATATATTTATTATTATTATTATTATTGTGATTTTTTTTTTATTGAAAGGTTATAGTTTATAGTAAGGTGGTATTTTTTTGTGATTTTTGTGTTTATTAAATTATATATATATATATATATATATATATATATACAGTATATAGATTTTTGGACGACTTGATTTCATTAAAGACGAAAAGGCAAAAAAAAAGTTTATTTTTTTGGATTTTAGATTTTTTTTAAAGTGAAAATGCAAAAAAAAATGTTTTTTTTTTTTTGGCATTGTTGCTTTTATTAAAGGTGAAAATGTGCAAAAAAAATCTTTTTTTGGTGATTTTTGCTTTTATCATGAAAGGACAGTGACAGGAAGCAAAGACGGTGAGAGAGAAGGGGACGGGATCAGGAAAGGTCCTCAAACCAGGATTCGAACTGCACTGTATGTCGGCACCGACATGATGATATTTTTTCAATTAATATTAACCAACTGGTTTTTTATAGTTTTAGTGGATGTCTGAAATTTGGTTCCCTAAATAACAACACCATATTCTTTAGGCTTACTAATACAGTTTGTTGCACAGCAGTTATAAGTGCAGTAACTGAACAGTTCACAGCTCATTGACAATACTATGGTCCAGGCAAGGGGATATTTAGGTCACAGTCTGGCAGTTGTTAACCTTACTTCACCTCTGAAATCCAGATTTAACTTTTGTTCACACTGTTGGCAGTATATAAAAAACAATTCTAAAAGTTTTAAATAAATGTATGAGCTTTTTAGGCATTTCTAAAATTACATGTGATAATGTCTTAACTTTAACTACATATAACTAAAATTCTTGTGCATAAAAACTTTATAATATTTTTAGATATATTAAAAGAAGTACATACTGTAAGTTAATGAGTTTTAGCAGCAGGTGGCTGTAATTAAATCTCAACATTGTGCCTGATGAAGTGCAATTTGTTACATGAAGCTGAACAGTATCCACTTGTTAAACCCTACAGTTAATTACATATCTATCTGTACTAAGCGATTAACAGCTAGCTTACATTCCTAAAGGTGGTTTTCAGCGTCTCTCTCGTTACATCACTCTCAGACTACAGAAAAACTAAAAATAGCCCTTCAAGCGCTGACTATGAAATCGGACATGTCTCATTGATCATCATGTCTCGCCTAAACAAAGGCTGTATTAGTGGAATACTGACCTTTTGCTTACCCAGTACTGCACAATACACACTGTACACTGCATAATAATTTTCAAAATTAGTTTATTAATAATTTTTTTAGGCAGCAATAAATGATTCAAGAACACTGAAAAAATTCTTTTCTTACTTATAATTTTGTCTTGTTTTCAGTCAAAATATCTAATAATTCTTAAATCAAGAAGGGTTTTTTTGACAAGTAAAAAAAATATCTTGTTTTCAGAAAAAACAAGTCAAAATTAAGTGCGTTTTAGCTTGAAACAAGCAAAATAATCTGCCAATGGGGTAAGAAAAATAATCTTGTTTTCTGTTCGAAATAAGATTTTTTTTTTTTTGCTTACCCCATTGGCAGATTATTTTGCTTGTTCTAAGCAAAAACTCACTTAATTTTGACTTGTTTTTTTCTGAAAACAAGAACATAATTTTTAATCTTATAAAAAGTCTTCCTTGATTTCTTAACAAGAAAAAATCTAAGTAAGAAAAGCATTTTTTGCAGTCAAGCAGTGTGCTAAACTGAAATATGTAAAAATGTCTCCAATTTTGGTCAATACCAAGATGTGTTCAGATTTGACTTAGTGTTTAGTAATTATTATTAATTACCTAAACTACCAATACTTTGGCATTTCCACACATCTCATGTGGTATTTTGGGACTGTTGCTAATATGTTCCCCCTGACCCGCCCTCAACATTTGTGATGCAAGTTCCCCCCTCAGGGTACCGTCCAGCCTACAGATCGATAGCAGCATTGTATGAGTTCAACGCACACAGAAACTAGACTTCATTCAACTAAGCAATGTTCGCAGAGGAGTACTAAATACTCCCATGAGGGGGGTATGATGGACTGATGCAGCAAGTGTTCTGTGAATACTACAAAAACGTAAGTTTCCCTTAATAACTGGACTTACTTAATCTAACCTTGTCCTCAAGATTTATATTCTTCACTCTTTCAGTTTTAGGCCATGCCAAAATGGGAGATTGGAACTTGCTAGGGGGTATCTTGGAGGAGGTTCACATTCACTCCACCATCGTGGGAAAAATCTGGCTGACCATTCTTTTCATTTTCCGTATGCTTGTGCTCGGGGTTGCTGCCGAAGACGTGTGGGATGATGAGCAAAGTGAGTTTGTGTGCAACACAGAGCAGCCTGGATGCAAGAATGTCTGCTACGACCAGGCGTTCCCCATATCCCTCATCCGATACTGGGTTTTACAGATCATCTTCGTCTCCTCACCTTCTTTAGTATACATGGGACACGCACTGTACCGGCTCAGAGCGCTGGAGAAGGAGCGGCACAAGAAAAAAGCTCAGCTGAAGGTGGAGCTGGAGGAGACAGAGGCTTTGGAGGAGCACAAAAGGATTGAGAAAGAGCTTAGAAAACTGGAGGAGCAGAAGAAAGTCCGAAAGGCTCCTCTGAGGGGTTCCTTGCTGCGCACTTATGTGTTGCATATCATAACAAGGTCAGTAGTGGAAGTGGGATTCATAGTGGGGCAATACGTTCTCTATGGTATCGGGCTGTCGCCGTTATACAAGTGCGAGCGTGAGCCTTGTCCCAACAGCATTGACTGCTTTGTTTCGAGGCCAACGGAGAAGAGCATCTTTATGATTTTCATGCTGGTCATTGCAGGGGTGTCTCTGTTCCTCAATCTCCTGGAGATATTCCACCTTGGTGTCAAACAGATCAAGCAGAGCATTTATGGATCCAAGTACAGCGGAGATGAGGAAAGTATTTGCAGGTCAAAGAAAAACTCTATGGTCCAACAAGTATGCATCCTCACCAATTCCTCACCGCAAAAGCTTATGCATTTGACGCACACTTCCCTCGCGGTGGTGCCCGATGGGCAGACTCTCTATATGCCAATGGCTGCTCCTCCATCTAACCAAGACATGCTAAAAAGCGCCCTTAATGGATCTGACCAGCCCTCTAGACAGAATCGTCTTCCTAGTCAGCTAGAGTTTCAGGCTTTGCAACAGCTGGGAGCCACAGAACGACGATCCACTTTAGACAACCGACAGCACTCATGTAGCAGTGAGGAGTCTGGGCCTAAGGGGTCTGGACCACCTAAAAATATCGGTCAGCAGGCCAGAGCTTCACTCAGAGCTAGTAACATAGAGATTCCAGCAGCCTTACGGAAGCAGAGCCGAGTCAGTCAATGTAAAGACTTTAGTGAGGAGAGCGATTCCCAGGAAAGCGGGAACTATCCCACTGCCAGGAAAGCTAGTTTTATGTCGCGAGGGCTTTCAGAGAGTCCGTCCGAAAGTCAAGCATCTAAAAGTGGGTCGGACACAGAAGCCAACCGTATTGCTCAAGGAGAGAGTCCTGCTATGACACCGCCGCCTGCTGCTGGACGCAGAATGTCAATGGTGAGTAGAATACATAACTGATTATCCACTTTGGTTACTCTGTTTCAAGTCAGAATACTAACTTGATGCACTTGAACACAATTTGCTTTTTAAAACCTCAAGGTGTACGCTAGAGTCTCTGGACTGAAAATTAGTTGTTGCACTGCAAAAAATGCTTTTCTTACTTAGATTTTTTGACTTGTTTCCAGCCAAAATATCTAAAAATTCTTAAATCAAGAAGGATTTTCTAGACGTGTAAAAATGGTCTTGTTTTCAAATGAAGTGTGTTTTTGCTTGAAACAAGCAAAATAATCTGCCGACGGGGTAAGAAAAATAATCCTTTTCTGTTGGAAAGAAGATTTTTTTTTCTTACCACATGGGCAGATTCTTTGCTTGTTCTAACAATAAGAAAATTAATTTTACACATCTAGAAAATCCTTAATTTTTTTGATATTTTGGCTGGAAACAGTAAAAAAAAGCTTTTTTTTTTGCAGTGCAACAACTAATTTTGACTTGTTTTTTCTGAAAACAAGAAAATAATTTTTACTCGTCTACAAAATCCTTCTTGATTTAAGAATTTTTAGATATTTTGGCTGGAAACAAGACAAAAAATCTAAGTAAGAAAAGCATTTTTTTTGCAGTGCAACAACTAATTTTTATCTCAATACTGAAATATATAGACAGTGGAGGTGTCAGTCCAGAGACTCTAGTGTACACCCTGAGGTGACACCTTCTTGATTTACAATTTTTTTTTAGATATTTTGTTTGGAAACAAGACAAAAAATCTAAGTAAGAAAAGCATTTTTTGAAGTGTGTGTGTGTGTGTGTGTGTGTGTGTGTGTGTGTGTGTGTGTGTGTGTGTGTGTGTGTGTGTGTGTGTGTGTGTTTTTTATTACGGTAGAGTGTGTATAAGCACTGTTTGTTTTGTCACTCTCATGTCTTCCAAACCTGTAAGACTTTCGTTCATCTTCGGAACACAAAATAAGATATTTTTGATGAAATCCAAGAGCTTTCTACTACATTTAAAGCCCAGAAAGATATTAAGGACATAATTAAAGTAGTCCATGTGACATCAGTGGTTCGACCGTAATGTTATGAAGCTACTTTTTGTGCACAGAGGAAACAAAAATATCAACTTTGAGCACAAAAAACAGGTTTGAATCTCAGGTCCGGCAGGGATTGTAGGTAGGGGGGAGTGAATTACCAGCACTCTCTCCACCCTCAATACCACGACTGAGTTGCTGTCTATGCGGGGTCAGAAAGCTCTCGAATTTCATCAAAAATATATTAATTTGTGTTTTGAAGATAAACAAAGATCTTACAGGTTTGGAACGACATGAAGGTGAGTAATTAATGACAGAATTTTCATTTTTGGGTGAACTATCCCTTTAAGTGCACTTTGTTTGGACAGTATACTTTTTAAAGAAAGATTCATACAGTTGAATAAATTCTTTTTTTCAGAGCATGATTCTGGAACTGTCTTCAATCATGAAAAAGTGACACTTTGGAGAATGAAGTATCAGCAATGGAATGGATATCACTGTGTATTCCTCTGGCTTAATTTTCGTTGACTCCATAGTTACTGTAAACATTATGATTACACATTAACTACTGTAGTGCTGTGCCCAATAATCACTTAAAATAAAAGCAAAGCATTTTAAACAGACCTCTTTTCAGTGTTTATAGCATTTCTGGTTTCAACACGTCATTAAAAGTGTTTAATATGAGCATGAAATGTGCTGTGACATTTTACACGTGGAATCTAAAAGCAATCAATGCATATCTATGAAAAGAGATCATTTATTCGTTGACAATAATTAGGCATGTCTTTTGTAACTATTTTATAGGCTGTTCTGAAGTAGGTGAGTTCAGGCTTACCATATGGAAGTGCTATACTGCCATCTGGTGGTCAACTACAGATTATAAAAATGTTTAATATTTAACACTAGATTATTGTACAACATATATGACCCTGGACCACAAAACCAGTCATAAGAGTCAACTGAGATGTATACATCATCTTGATGTTTTATTAACAAGGTTCGGGAGGAGCACGATCAGATAATCAATCAGTTTACTCGTTTAGCCAATCATCCAATTAGCACAACATACATATATAGACAGCCGTTTTACCTCCGTCCAGCGACCGTTTCTTGGCATCCCTCCTCCACCCCAACTCCCCACTTCTAATCTGTTTTTATCCCATACTAGGGATCGGGGAGTTTGGCCTGTATTCCGGGCCTGGAGCCCTCCCCCAGGACAGCACACCAAAATATGCTTTTTACTTGCTCAAGCAGATTCGATGTAAGGGCGAACTCATGAAAAGTTAATAATAATAATAAATAAGCTTTCCATTGATGTATGGATGTAGATACAACTATTGAAATTTGAAAATCTGGAATCTGAGGATGCAAAAAAATCTAAATATTGAGAAAATCACCTTTAAAGTTTTTAGCAATGCAAACTGCTAATCAAAAAAATAGTTTTGATATATTTAAGGTAGGAAATTTACAAAATATCTTCATTGAACATGATGTTTACATAGCCTGCCTGTGTGAATTGATTTTGACCAAGAGCATGTGAATTCTGAGATTTACAGACAATAACTGCTTGATATAGTGGTCGTTCTTGAAGGTCAAGACAAGTGCTTCTAGTTTAGTTGGAATCAATTTAAGTGTGATTTCAGTGAGATTGTGTGTATTTTGTTTATTCATGTTTGTCACTCCCACTAATTGTGACTACCTCTTTGATGATTTTGTACCAAAGCAGACACACATCACTTAGGTAAAGAAAAAAGTTTTTTTTTTTTTAATTAAAAATACAATTAAACATCCAATACTTTTCTTTTTACACCTGTACCAGTGAATTTACTACAACGTCTCTGAACGGTCAAATTGTAATTGTACACTGAGCATTTTGTGTGAATGGTTTACATCAGCTTGTTTCTTTCAATAATCATGTGCATAAAATCCTCTAGAAAATAAAGAAAATATTTAAGAGATAAATACTAATCAAACATAGTTTCATCACATAATCAGTCCTAACATTCTATTATACAAATGCATTCCTGAAAAAATTTAATCTGTAAATTATGTTCATCTATTGATGCCAAGGTCTTTATGGTACAAAGCTTTGTGGCCGGATCTTCATCTCCACCCGCTTCAGTGAATAGTTAGGTCCGTGCCATCCGTACCAAGAGATGCCATCTGGATTCTTGGTATGTGACCCATGGCGGTAAAACACACCATTAATATTTGAGTCAGTGCAGCAGTTGTACCAGTATCCACCTGTGAAAGAAAGCCAGTAAGGTTAAGTCACAAAGTTCATTATCACAGCAGATCTTGTGTGATGGGTGTTTGTTTGTACCTTTGCGAAGTTGTGCGCAGTTGTCCACACACTTGTCATTGTCCTTGTCTTTAGTGCTGAAGTTGGTATTATTGTGGTAACGTAGAGAGTCGCCAGCATTTCCGCTGTAATTGGCGATGAAGAGCTTGTAGCTGTTCAACTCGTTGCTAAGTGTGAAGAAGCTATATTCAGCATAGCGTGTCTGACCCTCAAAGTCCTACCGGAATACAAAAAAGCATAAGGAATGACTTATATTAATGATTGTTCCACAGGACGAATTGTTACTTTGTCTAATTTCACATTGGTTTCAGTTATGTCCATACTTGCCTCCATCTCTATTCTCAGCACTGTGGGCTGTCTAGTCAGACGATAGATGTGTTCATTGCCCAGCCAGAAGTCACCAGCGATTGAACCGAAACCACTCTTGTACTGCTTCCAGTCGCGGTTGAAGCTTGTCAGACCAATCTTGCGTCTCTGAATGACGGTCCAGCCACCACCATTGTTCTCCATGTCACAATATACCTAAAGAAAGCAAACACATCTGAGGATCAATGGCAAATCTTCTCTGAACTGAAGAACCTGATTATATGAAGACTGAGATTCAGACTTACATTTAGTTCAGGTGTTCCAAGGAACTCATCTTTTGATAGTTTATACTCCCCAGAAATTTTGTAATTCTTCTGGTATAGGGATGCACAATCATAGGTTGCGTCTAAGGGAGAGAGAAATCTTGGTTTAGGGTCTTAAAGCAAAAACAAAATACATGCACTTTAGTGTGCACTCCTGCTGAATTAAAGCTATGTGTGATTGTGCACCCTCAAAAGTTTCTTTTGTTAAGTATACTTAAGTAAAGTTCAGGAATATTTTAAGTATACTTTATGTCAATATTCATTGGGACTAAACTGGCCCACTTTCTAGTATATAAAATTACACTTTGTTTTAAGTATAACAGTAGTAAACTTTAAGCACACAACTAGTGTACATGTTTTGTTTGTACTGCAACTATACTAAAAGTGAACTTATATGTATACTGATAGTTTACTAATTAAATACTGGGAGCATTTTTAGTACACTTTGAAGAGTAGTCTCAGTAAACTACTGGTTTAGTAGTTGTATACTGCAAGGGAATTTTACATCATACTTTAAGTATAATACTATGTCCTTATTTAGGGACATATCTGCTTGTAAACCAAAAATATTTGATTCTAGCTTCATGCATTCTTTTTTAAAAACACTTGAATGTGGGTAAGTTTCATAAGTGAGTAAAATAACATTTAGAATTTTGAAAGACTATGATTTAGATTCAGAATGATAATCAAAACGTAGATGTAATCATTATTACGTCTTCATAGGTTGGCATTTTATTGCATAACATTTTTAACACACGTTTTTTTGTCTGATGAGTGTGTTAGATTACATGAAGCATCTGTTCAGTTTCTTCGCTTGTTTTTTTGGAAATTCTGTACAGAAGATGTGTAATAGCGCCCCCTACCATATAACAATGAAAACTTAAAATGACATTTAAGTATTAACTGAGATTTTTTTTTTTTTAAAAAGTATACTAATAGTACACTTGGATAAACTTCTTTTTCATAAGGGCAGCTTGCACATTCCTAACAAAGCTTCACTGTTTGCATGGTTGACAATGGGAAAAAGGAAACGCAGCATGACAAATGACTTACTGGGTATTAAACTACAGCTTTGTAACATGCTTT